>NC_032012.1:18231224-18231600 GCF_001865875.1 Lupinus angustifolius
TTCAGAGTCTTTAACAAATATTTAATGCAAGTTGAAGAGTCTATCCATGTACAGTTTGACGAATCTTCTCCAAAAGAGAAGAGAAAGGTCGTTTCTGATGATGTTGCAGGTGCTTTGGAAGAAGCATACTCCAAGGACATGGATAATGAAAAAGGAGCCAATGATAAAGGTCAAGTCGAACATCAAGAGCACTCAGATATGCCAACCGTGTGGAAAACTAAGAAATCTCACCCGATTGATAAAGTTATAGGTGACATATTTACGGGAGTGGTAACCCGTAGTTCCTTATGAAATTTCTGTAATTTTGTAGCTTTTGTATCGCAAATTGAGCCTAAGACCGTTGATGAGGCCATTGAGGATGTACACTGGGGTATAG
>NC_032012.1:18231700-18266621 GCF_001865875.1 Lupinus angustifolius
AATGCAAAATTATATCTCTTGATTAACCTCTTTCTGTGATTATAAATGTCTCGATAAATCTGTTGCAATGCATGCATGTGTCCTAAAAATTCGAAACCATTCTGCTGCCTAAAAACAAATTTTTCACTGATTTAATCTATTATGCCAATGGTTAATCGATTACCTGGGCTTCATTTCTGGAAAATTCAAAATTTTTAAATTTAATCGATTAAACAGCCCGATAATCGATTACTTGGGCAATTTTTTTTGAAAATTCAAATTTTGCACTGTTTTAATCGATTAAACCATCCCGTTAATCGATTAAAACCAGTACGTTAAAGGCAAACAGTGTCTCAGTTCTGCACTTTTTTCGATATTCTTGCAACCTCTCTGTGCTTTGAGTCTCTGAAACAGTAACAATACTAATCCAGGTGCAATAGGATTAAGTAAACCTCATCCTAACCCTCTTAAACCTTCCGAAATCACTCTCTCTCATCCATAATTCACCCAATTCTGAATCATCCAATCCAAACCCTAGGTTAAGCTTTGCCTCCTCTGCTCATCCATCTCAGTTTCGGGTTCAACACTATCAATGAAGCAAATTCGTCCAAAGCGGGTCAAGACTACAGCTACTCGCATTCGAAGAAGGGAAACCGGCTCACCCTCCACTCGGAACCGCGGTGACCCCTACTATTCCCTCATATTGCAAGAGACCCGGTTGGCAAAATTTCAAGGCCGCAAGCCTACATACATCAGGTATGCCGACTTAACCTGGTTAGCGGAACAAAACTTTAGTTTTCCGCATGACATGGAGGCTCAAGGAGCCGTTCAGTTTTTGGAATTGAAGGGACGCGTATACCCTGCTCTAGTTAGGGAATTTTACGCTAATTTTAGATACAAGGATGGCAAATATTGGTCCATGATTTCCGGTAATTTGTTTGAGATGAGTGAGGATTTATTTCTGAATGTTGGAGGTTTATCGTCGTCTGGTTTTGGAATAGGGGACTGTTCTTGGGTCAAGGACAATTTTGATCCCGTTGATGTGTACAAGTCATTCCTTCGGGGCCCTCATCTGTATATTCAGGGTCAACTGACCAAGGCAGGGTCACTTTCTGTTGAGAACAGGTTATTGCATTATGTTATTGCTTACATATTAGTGCAGCGGAACACTAATCATGCACAGCCTACTGTGAATGATTTGCGTTTCATGTACGCTGTAAAGAATAACGTGATGATCAATTGGCCTGAGGAGATTCTGAAAATCATGAACAGCGTTTCATTGTCTCAGTCCAAGCTGCTCCCGTATAGCATTTTCATATCCCGCATTGTTGATTATTTGCGCATTGACATTTCTGATACCATCATTACTGAGTACACTGATAAAGATCACTTGGTGGGTGAGAGTCTCATTCATAAGATGGGAATTTACAAGTATGGTACTACATGGCAGTATCAGGAGGACTATACCACCTTTGATCTGGACTTGTCGGATAATGAGCATCAGGAGGATTTGGGTAATCAGAATGCAACTAATCAGGGGGAGTCGTCTGGAACAGCACCTCAGAGCTCTGTGTTTGGTTTAGCTCAGATGGAAGCCATGGAACAACGACTTAACAACCGCATGGATCTGCACTTCCAAGGGCTGAAGGACTCTTATTTTGCAGGTATGGAGCAATACGAGGAACGTCAGAATGCCTACACCGATAACAAAATTCAGGAGCTGAGGACTATGATTCAGTCTACCGCTGAGGCTCAGAATGCCATGTTCTGCTCAGAATTTCAGAAGCTGTCTATGCTTATCCAGGGAAATCAGAACACTGCTGTGCCTGATGATCAGCCTGTCTATCCTCCGCCTCAACCTTAGTTTAGCTGACCTTAGACCTAGGTTATCCTATCCTTAGGTTTATTTTTATCTTGTGGCACCTTCTGGATTTAGTTATCGTTGTTGCTTTCAGAACTGATTCGTATTTTGCTATTTGTCTTTTATTTGACTTTATGGCCTGTACTATTTCATGACTTTCTTTACTCTTTATGCTATGCAAATGTTTGTGTTTTTGCTATAATTATGTCAAAATAGCTTATTTGCCTTAGTGAATGGATCTTGATCATTTGAGATTTAATAATGCTTACAATGCTTAATATTTGATTAAATCTTGCATGCCATTCTCACTTCTTATTAGCTATTTTTTGTCCAATAAAGCGCATTTGTTCAATTTACACTATCCTCCGCCTCAACCTTAGTTTAGCGGATCTTAGACCTAGGTTATCCTATCCTTAGGTTTATTTTTATCTTGTGGCACCTTCTGGATTTAGTTATCGTTGTTGCTTTCAGAACTGATTCGTATTTTGCTATTTGTCTTTTATTTGACTTTATGGCTGTTGCTTCTCAATTGTGCAGGTTGATCGTTATAACAGCTTCCGATAAATGTGCGCATTCCATCAACCTTGCCAACACAATCTTCAAGCTTATTCATCAAGCAATTGTTACTTCAAATTGATGAACTTGATGTAGAGTTTGTCATCATCAAAAAGGGGGAGATTGAAAGTGTGCATGTCAAGAGGAACACTTTGGAAAGCTCTCCTTGAACGTCATGGTTTTGATGAGGACAACGTGTGCCTAAAAGTGCTTGAAGATAACCAACAATTCAACGTGCTTAAGTCTTTTATTTGGTACTAGGCTTAGACTAGATTCTAGTTTAAGTTGAGTCGAAGGCTTAGGGCACCTAATACATGTCTCACATGCATTTATCTTTTAAATCATTTCATCCATGAGATATGTTCATTTGATAATATGTTCATGCATTACATAAATACATGTATATATGCATTCTAGGCATAAAACTAAGTGTCAAACATGTATTATCTAAGTGCATAACATATTTGATGTTTTCTATTTGAAAATACATATTTTATTTAGTGTTAATCGATTAACCATACTTTTAATCGATTAACCCAACTGCTGTGAAAAGTGGTTGCTACTGGAACACGTTTTTAAATGCTGTTAATCGATTAAGGCATTACGTTAATCGATTAACCTAACTGTTTGTTAAGTTGTTGGAACTGAAAAACTGAAAAACAGAATCAGTTATAATTTTTAGTCCCGTTAATCGATTAAGATGGCATTTAATCGATTATCTGGGGTTCTGGACTGATTCTTTATAAACTGCGTTTTCAGAATTAATCTCATAAGTTGCATGTTGCATTTATTAGAGAGTTAGAGCATTCTACGTGTTAATTGTTGCATCTATTTGTTAAGTGCATTAGTGAGTTTAGAAATGAGAGATTCCTTGCTTTAGGATTGAGTGCATTTCATGTTATAATCTCTCATGTTTTCCCTCACATGTTCATGCATATTTTGATGCGTTTTTCATGAAGTTTTATGATTCTGTAACTTCTGTTTTCATAACTAATACTTGTCATTTCACATGAGTTTGTGTTAGATGTGCATTAGAGTAAAGCCTTCTTGTTATATTTGAGCTTAGAAATAGCTTTATTTTACTCTTGTATTTCTTGTATAATTGTTGTAAAAGGGATTCTCTTGGTGTCTTATCACCATTAGAGATTGTGTGTTTCTTCATAGCTTAGAGTGTAAGAAAAGGAAAGAACGAGAGATTCTTTGGCTGGGGCTACGCCGAAAGAAACGTTTTCTTTATCGGTAGGAAGGGAGTCAAACCATTGAATAGTTTCTTTGATTTCTTGTCATTTGCTAAGTGTTGTAATTGGATAATGTGTTTGTAAATTACATTGATTCGATTATAGTGAAGGAAATCTCCCAAGTCAGCCGGGAGGCCTGGATGTAGTTTGCAGTGGACAACAAACGAACCAGGATAAAAATTCGCGTTGCAGGATTTGTTTTCTCTCTCTCTCTTTACTGTTTTCAATCGATTAATTTGTATATTTGATTCAACTAATACATTCTGTTCATTTGTTGTACTGCAAGCTATTCTGATATACAAATTTGTAAGCTCTGTATTCGTTCTGTTATCGGTTATCTGTTCTGCATTTAATCGTTTCTGTAATTGCTTACTGGTTCTGTTTAATCGATTAATATTGATGTGTTAATCGATTATCCTGTTTCTGTTAATCGATTAAAACTGTTTCTGTTTAAAACTGTTCTTTTTGTTAATCGATTAAGATTGTGCATATAATCGATTATCTTCCTCTCCTTAATCGATTAAATAGGGTTGATTCAGCATTAAGTGTTGATTTGCGAAAAGCGGTAATTCTAACCGCGACACCTATTCAACCCCCCCTTCTAGGTGTATTGTAACCACTGATACCTAACAATATGGGCCCCTTAGAAGCAATCCCTATTAGATAACCACAAAACCTATTAAGTACACCATAGCTGCGATAATGAATGCTTACATGCATACATTTATATATGTATATACATTGTCTCATATATTTTTTAACATTTTACTCAAAAACAGTTTTATTCAAATTTTATTAAAAAGAGAGAACTCATTGTATAGCAAGGCCCAAATACCATGGATCCAATATATAGCAATGTTGGGACCCCTAAAAGGGGCACAAAGGTGGAGGTACAGGTGAATGATATAACTTTCCTCATTGAGTGCATTCAAAGAATTCCTAGAGAAAAGAAAGAATGATTCACTAGAACCTATGGGCGACTCATTGATCTACTCAAAGTCAACATCGAGCCCGATACACTACGAGCTATGGAAGTCATGATTCAATACTGGAACCCAGAACTGTGGATTTTTGAATTTCCCAATCTTGATGCTTCTCCAACAGTTGAGGAATATGAGATGTTGTTGGATGTTCTTGTGCTGGACCGATCAAAGGTATACTTATGAGAGATCATAAGTTGGGCGAAGAATATATCGAAGAAATGATAGGGGCACGCCGAGGGGTTCAAAATATTATAAAGCAAGGAGAGCATGAAGGGTTGAAGTGGAGTTGTCTTAGGAAACATATAATCAAAATGGAAGAACAAAATATTTGGAAATCCTTCAGATCATCCTTTGCACTATCTATCTATGGTCTGGTTTTGTTTCCCTTTGTTGCTGATATGATTGATCGTGAAGCCCTGGATGTTTTCTATAAGGTGAAGAGGTTTTCGATCAATCGAACACCTACAGTAATGGCTGAGACTCTCTTACAATTCTGCAGAGGTCATCAGAAAGCCAATAAAAGAGTAAAGATAAGGTTTTGTGTTCATTTGCTGTATGTGTGGATGATAACTCGGTTCAGACATCATCAGTTTTCTTTAGGGTCTCGGTATCCACTCAAAAGATTCATCAACACAAATGTCAAACCCATCACATTATCTGAATGGTCCAACCTCTTCGAAGACATCAACCCAAGAAACTTCGGAGTGAAGTGCTGCTTATATGATCGACATGAGGAAGTCATGTATGCTTGCAGGGAGTACCAAAATCTAGATCTAGTGGGTCCCAAGGGATGCATCACGTTCACTCCCGCCTTGGTGCTTGGTCAACTGAAATGGGGGATGAGTCATGTAACTCCTCAACAACTTGAGGGGTTTGTCTTCTTATATAAGGATAAAAATACTTCCAAAGAACTCCTCGATGTCGTAAGGAGAGCTCTACATGATATTCACTTTTATGGCAAAAATAAATTAGGGGAGCATCAGGCTTTCTACACAGAAGAATATAATTTGTCGAGAAAGGATAGAATGACAAATAAAACTTACATCAAAGTTATCATGCCTAAATAAAAAGAGGGGCCATCCCAAACTGAAATGAATCTTCAGCAAAGAATCGAAGTCCTTGAGGGCCAACAAGAAGAATCAAGGAATATAATTGATAATGAGGGTTTTCGCCGAGAAAAGCTCAATAAACTAAACTCAAATTTAAAGGAAGAAGTAGCAAGCCTCAAATTCGATTATGTGAACTTGTACGCCTATGTTGGCAAGTGAACCCATGGACTGCGCTCTATGGCCTTCAAACGTGGGTTTCGTCATCCTTGCTATACCAATGAATACTCTCTAAGATTTTTTTTATCTTATTAAATTATTTCTTTAATTATATGCATTTAAATAAAACAGTCTTTACTCCCAAACATCCATACAACACAAGGCTACAGTCTAGGACAATGTTACACTCTGATTCAAGCAGTCATGAGAGTAGGTCAGAGCTAGCTAAACTCAAGGAGAAAATGAAGGAAATTATGAAGCTTATTCAAGGTGTGCAGAAGGCTCAGAACTCAGACGAGAATACCTATGCCACTATCGTCAAACATCCCAGTGGTCAGCACCCAGCTATTAAGTCTGCACCAAAGGCTAATCCTAATACAAATGCTGAAGCCAGCCAATGCTGGGAAACAGCCATGAAGTGGCCCATGTATGGAATGCCACCTAACTATAAATCGCTCTACAAGGGTGCGCATGGAGAAGCTCCTCGTCATGAACAACATGAAGACGTCATTGGGGGGATGAGGATCCTACACATGGTCTTCCATCGGGGAATAAAAAAAATAAGATGGTGCATCCTAGCTATACTCAGGCAGCCCCCAAAGACTCCACCCAATGACCAGTTTACCAGAGTTACTCCCAGGATCAGGACAAAAAGGAAATGGAGAGGATAAAGGAAAGATTGAGGGAAAATGAGGGAACAAGCTATCCATAACTAAAAAATGCCTTCGGAATGTGCTTGGTTCCGGATGTGGTGCTTCCACCCAAATTTAAGATACCAGAGTTTGAAAAATATAATGGGACTATATGCCCCAAAAACCACCTACACATGTATGTAAGGAAGATGTCGACATACCATGTGAATGATAAGCTCCTCATACATTGCTTTCAGGATAGCTTGATAGGCATGGCTATAAGCTGATACATTCATTTGGAGAAGGTACAAATCAAGACCTTTGCATACTTATCTAACACATTTGTCAAGCAGTACAAGTACAATGAGGATACAGCACTCGATAGGTCTCAACTACAAAGTATGTCTAAAAAGCCATCATAAAACTTGCGAGAGTATGTCCAACTGTGGAGAGGGTTAGCTTATCAGGTACTTCCCTGTCCGGAGGAAGAAGAACAACTATTGATTTTCATCGACACCCTATAGAGCTCGTGCTATGAACTCCTTATGGGAAATATAACAACTAACTTCAACGCTCTAATCAAGGTTGGGGAAAATTTGGAAGGAGGATTGAGGAGTGGGAAGATTGTCGAAGGAAATGCAAGCTCAGGGAAGAAGCCCAATTTTTTAAAGAAGAAAGAAGGTGAAACAAATTTTGTGGCTGCCGAGCCCAAGAAATGCCAAACCCAAAACACTCGAAATAACCACCATGAGCCATCTCGGTTCACGCAAACCTAAAACCCAAACACATATACTCCACCAAATCAAAACGTCAATGTTTACACCCCACCAAATGCCAACACATATACGCTAAACAACCCAACACTAACCAATATCCATCTCAACACAACAACATTCCCCATCCAAGCCAGAATACATTCCACCACAATCCTAATTAAAAGAAAGCTCCACAATTCGACCCCATCCCTGTTACCTACGCAGAGATCTTCGCCTATCTTATAGCAGGGGGATTTATAACCCCGATAGTAGGAAAGGTTCCCGAGTCACCAGGACCTTGGTTCAACCCAAATGTTACATGTGCATATCACTCCAAAATTGTCGGTCACTCCATTGAACACTGTCAGGCTCTCAAGTATAAGGTTCAACAACTAGCAAACACAAAACAACTAGTGTTAGAGAAAGATACACCAGATGTGGACAAAAACCTATTACCCAATCATGGCAATCAAGATGTTAATGTTGTAGATGATGCACAAGATGGTTTTTATATTTGGAAAGTTCATGAGATAAAGACTCTGATGAAGGTTATTTACCGGGAGATGTGCAAACATGGGATGGTGGAAGAACTGAGGGAAAATGAAGACCCTGGTAGTTGCGAGATGCATGGTCCAGGAGGTCACACACTAGAGGACTGCCCCTAGTTCAAGTTGTTGCTACAAAAGATGTTGGACATGAGATTAATCACTATAGAAAGAGGTCCCAAGTGCCAAGGTGTAAATGGTGTTATGCAAGGCGAGGGAGAGAGGAGTCCAACTTGGAGGCCATCAATGACCCACTTTGTGAACGTATTAAACATTCCTCATAGTATGTCCCTGCGCCCACCATGATGGGTACCAGTCCTAAGGGTTATGAAGCTTGTGATGGAGGCAAAGCCTCAACCTTTCCCCTACAATTCAGACAAGGCAATGTCGTGGATATGTAGTAGGAACACTACCGAGACATCAGAGCAACCCTCTTCTGTCACCAATGTAGTCGGAGTCAGTAGAGTAACTAGAAGTAGACGTATTTACGATGCCCTAGATATAGAAAAAACCCGGCCAATACTAGCAAAGGGAAGGCTAAGGTGAGCGTTCCCGTGGAAGAAGAAGTGGAAACAAATTTGGAGGAATTATGCAGGCCTCAAGATAAGAGTGGAGTATATAATGAGGAAGCTTGTGAATTCCTGAAATTCATAAAGCATAGTGAATATAAGGTGGTAGACCAGTTAAGTCGCATCCCAGCTCAGATATCTATACTCGCATTATTGATGAGTTATGAGGCCCACCGAAATGTGCTCCTTAAGCTGCTAAACCAAGCACATGTCAGCCACGACATAACCACAGACAAGCTCGGTGATATAATCAACAACATATTGGCTGACAATTACCTATCCTTTGTGAGCAAAAAATACCCGCTGAAGGAATGGGGCACACTAGTCCACTCCATATCTCAATAATGTACTGTGATTGCTTAATCGGTAAGGTCCTAATCGACAATGGCTCTTCATTAAACGTCATGTCGAAAAGGACATTTTCCAGGCACCCGTTGGATTCCTCATACATAATGCTAAGCTCAATGATAGTTAGGGTATTTGATGGATCTAAAAGTGACGTCATGGGAGAAATAAAGTTGCCAATAAAGATAGGGCCCTGTATTTTTCAGATTTTATTACATGTCATGGACATTAAACCTTCTTATAGTTGTTTGTTGGAAAGGCCTTGGATCCATGCATCAGGAGTTATACCCTCTACTCTACACCAGCGGGTAAAATTCATAATGGATGGGGAACTATTGACCATTATGGGGGAAGGGGACATGCTGATATTAAGACCCTCTGGAACACCCTACATCGAGGCGGCAGAAGAGGCTCTCGAAACCTCCTTCTAGAGGCTGGAGATCACCAGCGCCTCCTTGGTGAATGAGGGAATGCAGACACTAAGGCACCAACCTTATGGGGTGTCGTCGTTGATGGCTAAAGTAATGTTGAATAAGGGTTTCCAACCGGGAAAAGGGCTTGGAAAGTTTGGTCAAGGAACTGAAAACATGGTGGTGCCGTAAGGCATAAAGGAGCGGTACGGCCTAGGCTAGAAGCCTACTCGGAAAGACTGGGAAAGAGTTGATGAAGAAAAGAGGAAGAAAAGATTGGCTAGACCGGGGCAATTTGAATACGCGACTGGAGATATTCTCATCCCACACATCAGTTAGACCTTCATTAGTGCGGGGTTTGCATCTAGGATGATTGCTATGCTGGAGGACAACGATCCAAAAGACCTGACTAATTATGTGATGAAATGCCCTCTAGGCATCATGCTCGACAACTAGACAGAAGAGGATGTGTCACCACAAGTATTTTATAAAAACATGTAATAGAAGTGCTAGCGATACCTAGCGCTATTGACTTGCTTTTCATTTCGTTTTTTTTCTTAAACATATACTTGTATTTTCACATAGTACAAACAATAAATTCAATAAATACATTTCATGTATCATGTCTCATTTTCTCTCTATATATATTTTTATGCCTCACACACACATTACCCCAAACAAGTAAAAAGAAAAATGAAAAAAAAAAATAAAACCAAAATAAAAAAACTAAGCATACCATCCACCCCATTGCAGATCCAGCGACAACCCTAGAAATATAACCATGTTACTAGCCACTCATACAATCATGGTCATCTGGTCAGTTTAATCGATGACGAAGACAGTGATGAAGAGTAGGAAGCCCCACCCGAGCTATTAAGGTTAGTTGAACAAGAGTCTAGAGAAATTGAGCCACATGAGGAACCTACTCAACTAATAAATCTGGGAACAGAAGATGTTAAGAAGAATGTAAAAGTGGGTACCCTAATGAAAAAGGAAGACCATGTAAAGATAGTCCAACTTCTACTTGAATTCAAGGATGTCTTTGCCTGATCGCATAGCGACATGCCCAGATTGGATAGAAAGATAGTGGAGCATAAACTACCACTGAAGCTAAATTCTCATCCGGTCAAGCAAAAGTTGCAAAGAATGAGACCAGAGATCTCCCTGAGGGTGAAAGAAGAGGTCGAGAAATGGTTAGAAGCCAAGTTCGTAATAGTCTCCACATATCCTGGGTGGGTAGCTAGCATCGTAGCGGTACCAAAAAAGGGAGGCAAGCCCAGGATCTGTGTGGACTATCGAGATTTGAACAAAGCTAGCCCTAAGGATGACTTTCCAGTACCCCACATGGATATCTTGGTCGACAACACTTCAGACCATGCTCTTTTCTCCTTCATGGATGGATATCATGGTTATCACCAAATCAAAATGGCACCGGAGGACATAGAGAAAACTACCTTTATCACCCCGTGGGGGACCTTTTGCTATAAGGTCATGCCTTTTGGATTAAAGAATGCCATGATCTCATATCAAAGAGCCATGGAGACTCTTTTTCACGACATGATGCACAAGGAGATAGAAGTCTATGTGGATGACATCATATGCAAGTCTAAGGTAGAAGAGGAGCATGTAGTGAATTTACGAAAGCTTTTCGAACGACTCAAAAAATATAGTCTCAAGCTAAATCCTATAAAATGTAGGTTTGGAGTCAAATTAGGTTGAGTTCTCGGCTTCATTGTCAGCCAAAAGGGGATTGAAGTTGACCCTGAGAAAGTAAAAGCAATTACCGAGATGCCAGCCCCCCGAACGAAGAAAGAAGTCAGGGGTTTCGTAGGACGACTGAATTACATATCCAGATTCAGTTCCAGTTGACCACCACACGTGAACCCATCTTCAAGTTATTGAGAAAGAACCAACCCGTAGAGTGGAACGATGACCGCCAAAGAGCTTTCGAAAGCATAAAGTACTATTTGACAAGTCCCCCAATATTGATGCATCTAGTACCCCGAACGACCCCTGCTAATGTATCTAACAGTGTTGAATGATTCTATGGGGTGTGTCCTGGCTCAACATGACGAGTCAGGAAGGAAGGAGCATGCCATATACTATCTAAGCAAGAAGTTCACCAACTGTGTAACAAGATATTCGTTGTTGGAATGCACCTGTTGTGCGCTGGCTTGGGCATCCCGACATCTGAGGCAATACATATTAAGCCACACAACCTAGTTGATTTCCAAAATGGACCTCATCAAATACATCTTTAAAAGAATTATATTAATAGGGAGAATCACTAGGTGGCAAGTTTATTATCAAAGTATGATATAGTGTATGTGACACAGAAGGCAATCAAAGGCAGTGTTCTTGCAGATTACCTTGCTAATCAACCCATTGAGAGGATTGGGTTGATGCATCAGGAGTTCCCATATGAGAATATTATGAATCTATCAACTGGAAAGTCAACAAAAGAAGAAGTATGAACACTAGTTTTCGATCCAATGCACTAGGACACGGAGTAGGAGTCGTATTGGTTTCTCCAGAAAACAACTTTACTCCTATCATTGTCCGGTTATGTTTTGATTGCACCAACAACATAGCTGAGTATGAGGTGTGTGCTTTGGGTTTACAAGTAGCTTTGGAAAGAAAGGTTAAAATACTAGAAGTCTTCATAGATTATGCCTTAGTCATCCATCAACTGAAAGAGGAATAGGAAACTCGGAATGGCAAAATGGTACCATACAAAGAGTACATATAGGAAATGATGGAGCAATTGGAACAGATCAACTTCTACCATATCCCACGAGATGATAATAGGATAGTTGATGCCTTATCCACACTTGCTTCAATGTTTCACATGAATGGTGATGATCAACCACTCATAAGAATAGAAAGTAGAGATCAACCAGTTTATTGTTCTGCTATTGGAATAAGCGAAGATGGAAAACCCTGGTACCATGACATCAAAAAATACATCCAGAAAAAGGAATAACCTCAAGAGGCCTCCGAGACTGACAAAAAAACATTAAGAAGGTTAGCCATGAGTTTCTTTCTGGATGGGGACGTTCTTTACAAAAGGAATCACGACATGGTACTTCTTAGATGTATGGAAGAGAAAAAAGTAGAGATGATCCTCAAGGACGTCCATGAAGGATCATTTGGAACACATGCAAATGGACACGTTATGGCTCGAAAGATCTTAAGAGCGGGATATTTTTGGTTGACAATGGAGAAAAAATGTTGTGCTTTTGTGAGGAAGTGCCACAAATGCCAAATATATGCAGACAACATAAATGCTCCACCAAACCCCCTCAATGTCCTATCAGCACCCTAGCCATTCTCCATGTGGGGAATGGATGTGATCGAGCCAATCGAACCAAAAGTCTCTAATAGAAATTGCTTCATTCTCATGGCAATCGACTACTTCACTAAATGGGTTGAAGCATTCTCATATGTCAGTGTGACCAGAAAATTTGTGCTCAGATTTGTCAAGAAGGAGTTGATATGTAGATATGGGTTGCCCAGTAAAATCATTATAGACAACACCACTAACCTGAATAATAAGATGATGACAAAGATGTGTAATAAATTCAAAATCAAGTATCACACTTCTTCACCCTATCGCCCTAAGATGTATGGGGCAATAGAGGCGGCAAATAAGAACATCAAGAAGATTATTCAGAAGATGGTAGTAACATATAAGGACTGGCATGAAATGTTATCCTTCACTCTACACGTGTATCACACTTCAGTCTGCACCTCGACCAGGGCAGCACCATACTCATTGGTGTACGGGATGGACATAGTTCTCCATGTTGAAGTGGAGATTCATTCCCTCCATATTATGGCAGAGTCAGGGTTAGAAGAATCAGAGTGGGTTCAGGCCCGGTATGATCAGTTGAATATGATAAATGGTAAGAGGTTGGCCGCAATATGCCATGGTCAGTTATACCAAAAATGACTCATGAGGCCATTTTCAAAAAAGGTTTGTCCACGTTACTTTCAAGAAGGAGACCTGGTGCTTAAGAAGATACTCCCAATCCAAAAGGACCATAGAGGGAAATGGGCCCCAAACTATGAAGGACCATTCGTCGTAAAGAAGGCATTCTCAAGAGGAGCACTAATACTAGCTACTATGGATGGAAATGACCTACCCCTATCCATAAATTCTGATGTTGTGAAGAAATACTATGCTTAAGAGACCTTTGCAAAACAAAACGAAAAAAAATGAAGAAAAAAGAAGAGTATTAGTGAATTGATCACGCACATCCCTGCATACCTTTGCATTTTAAGGAGAATGATATAAAAAATAAATCCATATGGTATAAATTCTTAAACAACTCTTTCTAAGGACATAACGCTTCCATGTTATTACCCAAACATCATCGAAGATACCCCTAGTCACCCTCTTTGAGCCAGAAATTGAAGAAAGGAGTTATTTTTTCAAAGAACCATAAAGAATTATATAATCGGGGAAAGGGTAGTTTTCCAACTTATCATATTGAAAGTAGAGCAATCGAGAAGCATAAAAGGTCCGCTAAGAAATAAGAGTCTTAGGCAAAAGTTAGGGCAAAAGAAAGTAAACACCAAATAAATAAACATGTAAATTCTTGTGACAACAGTAGGAAATAGGAAAAAGGGGAAAGAGGAGATGGATGGTGAGAAACAAATTTTGAGCCTTCTACCTTTATCTTTCAAAATCGAGTTTAGCCAGACCCCAAATCAAACTTAAAAAGTCCTTGTAGAAGATTGATCTGTCTAAGATTTATGTCGGGATAAAGAAAACTGACTCCAAAGAAAACTCAATATTATCATTTGCATGTCATGATCAATACAAAAATACTCTAAAAAGTGAATAAAGAAAAAGAAAATGATGAAACCTGTTAGGTCGAAAATCCAAAAGGGCGGCCTAAGCAAAATTTAAGGACACAAGTGGAAAGTGTCTCATGTAGCATAAAGCGGACACTGGGGTGAAGTTGTTGATGACATCCGAGAAGGAAAAGAAAGATATATTGGAGGACGAGAAGGCAAAACCACTCCAGGGTTCGTAAACTAGGGCATTTTTTGGAAACGGGTAAAGTTCACCTTGTGAACTGGGGCAATTGTTAAGCATAGTTCACCATGATGTATTGGGGAAAACTTTGGGGTTAGTCATGGACTATATGAAGGCAAACTAATGGGTGTTATTCAAAACCATTATGCACCATTTCAGCCAAAAAAAATCATATACAAGCTTTGTACTCATCTTGATTGATATATGAAATAATTTTTTTGCATAATTTGTTCCTTGCACTATTTGGTGAAATTCAAACAAGTTAACCAAATCGGTATTTAATAACTGCCATAAATAAAAGTGTGTGACCATCCTCTAAGGAAAAGGGATAACATCAAAACAATCACTACCATCAATGACAATCTCCAATGAGACCGAGTTGTCTCGGCCCATTAAGTGTTGTGGATGTGACAGAGTAATGACGAGAAAATGTTAACAGGCTATCTTGAAAAACAAATTCAGAAACACTCAGTATAAACATTCAAAGCATGCATACCCTGGATCTCATCCATCATAAGCATCATTGCGCATACTCATGCCAATCAATGCATATCATACATTAATCACTACAGTACAAACATCAACATGAGCTTCATCCACACATATCCCATTTTCAAATTGTGCCTTCAAGGACCTCTACTTGACGACCTCGAAGCCAATCTTTCTAGGCTTTGTGCCTGACCTTTTAAAATTTGAGGGTTCCGTGCTTGACGACCTCAAATTATACCTTCAAGGATCCCGTGCTTGATGACCTCGAAGTCAACCCTTCCAGGCTCCATGCCTGACATTTTAAAATTTGAGGGTCTCGTGCTTGACGACCTCAAAATTGTGCCTTCGAGGATCCCATGCTTGACGACCTCGAACTCAATCTGTCCAGCCTCTATGCCTGACCTTTTAAAGTTTGAGGACCCTGTGCTTGACGACCTCAAATTGTGCTTTCGAGGACCCTACGCTTGATGACCTCCAAGTCAATCTTTCTAGGCTTTGTGCCTGACCTTTAAAAAATTTGAGGGCCCCGTGCTTGACGACCTCAAAATTGTGCCTTCGAGGACCCTGTGCTTGACGACATCGAACTCAATCTTTCCAGGCTCCGTTCCTGACCTTTTAAAATTTGACAGTCGTGTGCTTGACGGCCTCAAATTGTGCCTTTTAGGACCCCGTGCTTGACGACCTTGAAGCCAATCTTTCTAGGCTCTGTGTCTGACCTTTTAAAATTTGAGGGTCATGTGCTTGACGACCTCAAATTGTGCCTCGTCCTTGATGAACTCGAAGCCAATCTTTCCAGGCTTTGTGCTTGACCTTTTAAAATTTGAGAGTCCTGTGCTTGACGACCTCAAATTGTGCCT
Organism: Lupinus angustifolius; assembly: GCF_001865875.1. Taxonomy (NCBI): domain Eukaryota; kingdom Viridiplantae; phylum Streptophyta; class Magnoliopsida; order Fabales; family Fabaceae; genus Lupinus; species Lupinus angustifolius. Next base: position 18,247,228 of record NC_032012.1, read on the forward strand.
TCGAGGATCCTATGCTTGACGACCTTGAAGCCAGTCTTTCTAGGCTTTGTGTCTCACCTTTTTTAAATTTGAGGGGCCCATGCTTGACAACATCAAATTGTGCCTCCGAGGACCCTGTGCTTGATGACCTCGAAGCCAATCTTTCGTGCATCACTCTTTATCTCACCAATAAAAACGTATTTTGAGCCTCAACAAAATCAACATTCATTTCTTTACTTATTACTTATCAGGACGACACCTCAAAACTTCAGTTTGAGTAATGTCGAATAAGCAACAGGTAAAAAGGGGCAGCTGTGAATACTCAATTTTGTCCTGCCCAAAAATACTTCAAAAAACCAATTTTTTCATAAATATTTTTTTGAATACAAACTGCATCAAATCAAATATATATCTTATGTGCATTCGATTAGATTGCATGAATTGATTTTTTTTAAAAGGGGGAATCACATCAAATAAATTTATTCATTAGCACTTAATGAATTATTTCAATTTTCTCCAAAGAAAATTATTTCCAAAAATAAAGAGGTAAAGGTGATATGAATATTTAATGGATGATCAAGTGCGTCATAATAAAATATATTTAATCCATTTTCGTTTTTAGAGGAAATTCAAAAACGATTGTTTGGTCCTAACACTTTCAAAGTATCCTAAATCAAGAAATAATTCAATTCGTAATCATTATTATTAAAATTTGAATATTGTAGGCTATGAGAATAAAATCAAATATTTTCAATTCAAGCTCCAATTCATGATCATTATTATCAAAATTTGAATTTTGAATATTGTAGACCATGAGGATAAAATCAAATATTTTTAATTCGAGCTTTAATTAATAATCATTATTACTGAAATTTGAATTTTTAATCAAATATTCTTTTTATATACAAGATTTTGATGTTAATTGATCTTTCGCAATTAGGCCATGTGCTAGAATTAAAGGCATTGAGTGAGTAATTTCGGCCAATATTTTGCATTTAAAGGTGACAATAATGAGATATATGATCGGGAATTAAGCAAAAGAACCAAATCTCACTCCTTAATGTTCTCCTAGGAATTAATTGGTGATCATATTTCTTTGGCTATAAATAGATGGGGTCTTCCAGTTAAGAAGAATACACTGAAAAATAAAAAAATAAAAAGGAAAGAGAGGAGAAATTGGAGTGAAAAAAATGTGAGAGAGAAAATTATATTTGTGTGATCCTGTGTGGCTAAGTGCAGAGTAAGCATCGTACACTCTCACTCGCAGCCGTAGGATCTGCATAATCCTTGCATCTGCGTTGACCACACAAGCTCAACCAATCGGTGGTCGAAACGTCATGCGGATACATTGCACACCACCACTCCAAAGCATAACGTGATCCTGCACCGTCGCTCATCCAACGCCCCACGGCGTGCCACGTGGACTAGCCCCCTTCACACTCTAGACCAGCCAATCATCTATCGACACGTGATGGTTGCAAGGGGATCATTTTGCTCCCATCCACACCGTTTCCCTTTCCCTTGAGCTTCACCAAGTAGGCATATTTCCTTTGTGTTCCGTGTATTTTTTTTTACACATGAAAATTGTATCAGTAATTTTATTGCAAATGTCATCATTTTAAGTAAATAATTTCACCAAAAATTTTAAATAATTATTTTGATAATAAAAAACGTAAAAAGTATTTTTTTTCCACAAGTTTTTTATTAGTGATAATGGAGTCAATATGCATTATAGGTTTATTATAATGAAGTTGTGCAATGGTAAATAAATCATACCAAGTTTAAATCAATATGTATATACCATATATTATAAAAAATAAATAAAGTATGAAACTTGATTATTTGCCAATTTATTTTGAAATCTCATTTGTCTTATTCTTATAATTATATAAAAAGTAAAAAGTCTTATGCGGGAATAAAAATATTATGTGATGGACTGATGGTAACTAAATTATACCAAGTATAAATCAATATGTACATATCATATGCTATAAAAAATAAACAAATTGTGAAAATTGAGTTATTTGCTAATTTATTTTGAAATCTCATTTGTCTTATAATTACATAAAAAATAGAAATCTTTTAGTACAAATCTATGTGAAATAGGATAAAGTATATCTCTATATTCCAAAAATAACTCTTTTTAAAAAAAAAAATAATAAACAAAAATTAGAATTTCTTAACTAAGTTTTAATATGAGACGCGGTATCCAACGTAAGAGCTATGTTTCATATCTTTTTTTTTAAAAAAATGATTTTTAAGTAAAAAACAAAAATATTGAATTTGTCAACCAAGTTTTTAATATTAGATGCGGTATCGGACATCGGGTTATGCTTCGCTTTTTTAAATAATTTAAACTTTCCTATTTTTTTTAGAAATAAAATTAACTTCAACCACTAAACTTTTTTCTATCCAAAGAACTACATAGTCTTGATTCCCAAAAAGGATACGTAGGTGTGAACACCCAATTTTGTCCGGCCTATTTACAAAATTTAAAAAAATAAAAAAAATCGAAACAACGTTCAAATTGGAAAGAATATTTTTTGTCATGTGAGTAATTGTATCTCCATTGACTATTTGGTTTTAATAGGATGTTTGACAATATTTGAGTTTCATTTCAATCACGTTCACTATTAAAAGTTAATATTTAACTTTATAACATACCACTTCCACAATAATAAAAATCAGGAATTGTCTTCAACTTGAAATACGAAGCATTAAGTCTCAAAAGTGCAACACTTTATATTTTGGGTATACCACATCAAGAAAAGAAGTTTCATTATAATTTAATCCAGCAAACTCTTAAGCAACATTTCACTAACTCTAGTGTCATTACAATTGCAATAGAGTAACATATATTATTGACATTAGTACGGTTTTGCTTCTTGATCAAAGACTTATTGAGGAATATGATACCCCTATAACATTGCTAGGAGATAAGTCTTCATCTTTTGTTCAACTTGTTGCAGATCTAATACTCAGATTGTTTGATTCATCATCCATAACTGAAGAACTGTGATAAAGGCACACTAATGAGCATAATTGTACAAAATCAGTTACAAATAAGCTAAAAGGCAACCATCATGAGGTGAGCAGAATAGAAGTAGAAAAGTGATAAGACAGAATTTCAAAAAGTAGCAACAGAGTAGATATATCAGAAATTTGTACCTATTAAGCTATCCCAATTTCAGTTACACATTATCATTATCAACTCATAATAAGTCATCAAAGGCAACCATGAATCACTGAAAAAAAATAATAAAAGCATTCATGTGGGTGACCCAAAGAGTCAGTCGTAAGCCATAAAGGAAAATATCATAAAGGCACAAATCTGGAGTTATTTCAGTTATCAAATGGCCCTATTCATTGACAGCATCAAGTACATTAAAACAGAAAATGAATGGGTCACCATGAGTTATATTTTTTGATAAATCAGAGGGTTTTCAAAAGGCCATTGAGTAATCCATATCAAGCTATAAAAAGGGGATAGCATCATGATAGAGGCACAACACTATAAAAATCAGAGGGGAACAATACCATAGTTACATCACATCTATTCACACGACCATAACCAGAGATCGACTTCCATACAATCAAGCAAAAGCAATCTGAAAAATAGAGTCACGTTTCACAAAGCATCATAAACCGAGAAGGTGGCAGCATACATATCGTACAGCAAAGAGCATACACGGTTATAAAAAAAAGGGAACTCACAACCAGAGAGAGCAGATCGCACAGTGATAAAAAGCAGCAAGCCAAAAGTAACACAGAAAAGGGAAAGAGATAAGTTTTATGAGATAGAGAAATTATTATAAAAAGCAAAGCATAAGTGTAGGCATAGTTCTGTCAGATTACACAAAAGCAAGAAGGGACATAAAAGGCAAACAACTAGAGGAAAGAGATTGACACCTATTTGAGGCATGGACAACAAAGTTACATATAGAGTTCCATCAGGTAATAATTTGTCCGACTTTATTCAGGTATTAATCCTAAGTTATAAGTCCATATAGTTATTTTATAGGAATCATGCTCATTTAGTCATACAGAAAAATATATATTAACGTTTGAGTAAGAACGAAAACAAAAGTATATTGCGATAACTTGAAAATAGTTTGAGAGTATGATTGAATATTCACTGGGTTGTTATCTTTAAGCATCCACATTACCAAACAAGCTAGACATTTAAAAGAAGTAAGTGAAGATAGTCACCATTCCTTAATAAGCTTCCTTACCCGCATGGATTCCGAACCTCAACCACTGAGATCCCTAATGTAACCTTCATTGGCTGTATGTACCCTTCTCCCATGTCTTAACAAGTTGTTGTAAAAATTCTAAAAAACACATACCCACATTCAGAACAGGAACCACCTTAAGCCACCGAAAGTGAGAACTTAACCACCTTAAGCCACCGGGAGTGAAAACCGAACCAACATGAACCACCGTGAATGCATCTTCATCTGCTACCATCGTGAACCAAGCTAAGAGAGAAGAAGATTGAAGAAGTAGGGAGAATTAGGGGTTGAAATCCTTTTAGGGATTTTGGGGTTCTAAAAACCCATATCCCACGCTCCTGTTCTTCTGTTTTGTTACTTTGGCTTTTGTTTATTATATCAATTATTGGAATAAACCTTTATTATACTTAAATCCATGTATAATCAAACTCAAACAAATCAATGTATAACCAAATCCAAATAAGTATTATCACTTAATTTCCTATATGATTAATAAAACTATTTTTTATCACTCAATCCTATACTTAATATAATAATTTTAATCTTAATTCTATATATAAATCATCCCGAAACTATTTTTATTACTTGATGTCAGGATTACAAAGCAATGCAACTCTATTAAACAATTTTTTTTATCACCAAATTAATCAAGAAATTTTTATAGTAAGGTTATGGTTCGAGTCGTCTCTAACTTCTCGGAGAATGGTAAGAAAGTCTACGACCAACACCATCTCTAAGCTATTAAATTTCTTATATAAAAGTGATTCATAACGGTTGTATCACTTAGTTTCATGGAGTGTCCCTAACTATATTATCAAAATAATCGTGGAATTTTTATAGTAAGGTTATGGTTCGAGTTGTCTCTAACTTCTCCGAAATGAGAAGAAGGTCTACGACCAACACTGTCTCTAAACTATTAAATTTCTTATATAAAAGTGATTCATAACGGTTGTATCACTTAGTTTCATGTAGTGTCCCTAACTATATTATCAAAATAATCGTGGAATTTTTATAGTAAGGTTATGGTTCGAGTTGTCTCTAACTTCTCCGAAATGAGAAGAAGGTCTACGACCAACACTGTCTCTAAACTATTAAATTTCTTATATAAAAGTGATTCATAACGGTTGTATCACTTAGTTTCATGTAGTGTCCCTAACTATATTATCAAAATAATCGTGGAATTTTTATAGTAAGGTTATGGTTCGAGTTGTCTCTAACTTCTCCGAAATGAGAAGAAGGTCTACGACCAACACTGTCTCTAAACTATTAAATTTCTTATATAAAAGTGATTCATAACGGTTGTATCACTTAGTTTCATGTAGTGTCCCTAACTATATTATCAAAATAATCGTGGAATTTTTATAGTAAGGTTATGGTTCGAGTTGTCTCTAACTTCTCCGAAATGAGAAGAAGGTCTACAACCAACACTGTCTCTAAACTATTAATTCTATATAAATAATTAAAAGCTATTTTACCAAACAAGTTTTATGAGACTTTTATAGTGAGGTCACGGTTCGAGTCGTCTCTAACTCCTCTGAAAATGGGAAGAAGGTCTACGACCAATACCGTCTCTCAAACTATTAGTCTCATTGAATCGAAACAATTACATATTTTGAACAAAATTCAAATTAACGAATTCAATAAACTAATACTTCTAAAACCTATCGGTATTTTCCAAATCATTAACAATCAACAAAAGTAAAAACAATTTTTGAACTAAAACTACGTAAGTCTTGATCCCCTTAATAGGGGTACGTAAGACCAAAGTCAATATTGTCAGGCTCAATAATAAAAATAAATAATTCTAAATAAATAATTGTTAAGGGTATAAAAGTCCATGTTATTAGCGAGGGTACCGTTTTAATACGGGCGGACGGAGTGCTAATATCTTCCCCGATCCGTAATCGACTCCCGAGCTTAGAATCTTTGTTTAAAGACCATATTATCCTAATTGGGCTTATTAGAGTTTTCTACGTTTTAACCGCAAAAAACGTAGTGGCGACTCCAAATAAATCGGAAGAGGTAGAATCTGAGTTCGCCTCTCCACAAGTCGTAGGGCTGGTCTTCCAATCGAAAATCGGGTCGCGACAGTAGGACCAAGTTTACTCTTGTCAACGTAATAATAAAATACTTTCTTTTTTGGTAAAAATATAGTAACAACATAATTAATCATTCATGCAATATAGTAAGGTACCGTTCAAATGGACAATTGGGGTGCTAATACATTCTTCAGTGTGTAATCGACTCCTGAACCTGGATATTAAAGTCCATTGCCCAATGCGATTTGGCTAAAAGATTTTTCTATATTTTTTACTAAAAAAAATGTTGTGACATCTATAATAAGGTATCGGGGCGCGAGACTTATGAGGTGAGCCTTCTCAGAATTTTATGCTATAACTTCACTGCAGGGAAAAGCACAAACTTTTATTGCAGGGACACAATCCATATCTGATTTGCCATTACCTATTGCTATGAGTCCATTGACTAGTGAGTGAGAAATACAAATACTATCTTAGTCAACTGCTTATAGAAATCATTTTACAATTCTCAATGCTGAAGATAAAAATTTACTTTTTTTTCAGCATGGTTTTTATCTAGCAATGCTCCCTTTGAATGCAAAGGTTTTTTTCAGCATGGTAAGAACTCTACATTCTATGTCTTACCTCTACACTCTTTCTCTCTCTATCCACTAACTTTGAAATCTTTCAACTTTTTCAGATGATTTCTCTTTGTTTAGCTTGCTTGCTAAAGCCCTATGATGTTCCTTTGTGTAATGATATAGAGGGCAACCCAGAAACCCCACTTTTGATTGATAACTGATGATTGTATCAATGCAAATGGCCATTAAAAACTTGCATGTTTCACCATGAAATTGTAAATAACTGCATGAAATTTTGAGAATTTTCCTCCCACAGTATGCTAAGGAACTAATCAATTTCGAGGTGCATAGTTGTCTCTCTCAACAAATGTAATCTAATGTATTACTTAACATTTTCATTCATCTGAGATCTACTGAAACTTATACCACCAGACCAACATCTATCAGAATTGAACATAATACATCTCTATGGTTTTCATTAAAGAAGGAGATAGTATAAGCCGTTATTTACATAATTTCATGAATTAGTTATGTGTTATTCACAAAATGAAAGTCTTGCAATTATAACTTAAATCACCATATTATGAATTAAGATTTAAATAACGTGGTTCTAATGGGAAAAAGAAGGTAAACTATCAGACCTCTCAATCATAACACATGCCTTTGTTTTTCATTTGTTGTATTTTTTTACCAATTTTAACTGCTTTCAAATCTGGTTTAAAGAAGGTAAACTATTTTTCTATCAGTTTTAACCTGTTTATCCTCATCAATCACAAAAATGATTATACTTTGAATTTTATGACACTTATCTCCCCAAGAAAAACCATACACTTGTTAATAAGACATTTTAACTAAAAGTCATACATATAAATTATAAATGATGTGTACAATTTTGTGATGTAATTGGAGTGGAGTTGAGATGAAACAAAGCTCAAGCTTAGCATATGAAAAGGATAAGTTAAACTAATGTTTCTTTCTTCTAAAGTTGTACAAAATTTATTTTAACTTTATTAACATTTGATATTAACACATGATTTTATCCTATAATAAAAATAAAAAGGATTTTTAATTCCATATTCATAGATTATACTCATCAAAGTTAATTTTACACAAACCATAACATCCTAGTTTCAGTGATTAAAAATAATTTATAAACAGAAAAATCTTTATAATTTCTATTATAAAGAGAATTTTTAGTTAGACAATATAATTTGTATTCTCCTATTTTGTACTTACTAGAAATCTATATTTCTATCTTACAACTTATTTTTATTATCCTTACAAAATAAAGTCTAACATTATTATTAATGTATTTTATATATTACATTTCTAAACAATTAATCTATCTAATTTTTATTTATGTCATTATTAATATATGCTAATAAATTTATTAAAATAAAAATCGAATTTACTATGCATGTTAAAAATTTAAAATGTTAGTTAGAATTAATATAAATATGTATGTAAAATAATATTTTAATAATGTAAATAATCGAGCCTAATTTCAAATTTAAATTTATTTATTTAACTAAATAAAAAAGTTAATAGCATTATATCAAACAAATCAAAAATAACTTGACACATGTGCCCCATAATATCTGTAAGTTAAAAGATAACTAATGATATCCAACCATTAAAGTCTAAAACAAATTATAAGGCAAAATAATTAAAGTATAATAAATTGCCGTAATATGAAGTGTTGTCTCGTAAATAAGTAAGGGCAGAAATAAAAGTACAGTTTATTAGAGGTTTATTATCTTATCTATAACATACTAGGTTAGATTAGGCGTTTTTTTATAAATAGCTTAGGCTCATGCTTTTTAAAAAGTCTATTTAGCTTAATATATTATATTTTAGATCATCTAAAATGTCTATTAAACTTAGGGATGACAACGGGCGGGCACGAGTATTTTGCGGGTATTCTGGGTATCCGCGGGTATTTCTGGGTACTCATGGGGTTTTGTATTATCAACAAATTTATAATTCCTACTCAACCATAAATTCAACAATTCTTTCATAATATTGAAGAGTAATCATAAAAATTCAATTGTTATACAAATTTTAAAATTTAAACTACTTTCAAAATACTAAGTCTTCAACAAAATGAAATAAAAAATATATTCATTGCTGCAGTTTTCGAATCTTCTTCAACGGTTAACTTCATTCCCTCCAATAGCACCTTGGCTAGTTGAATCCTATAAAAAATCAAAATTTAAAATCAAAGCAAGAAATATAATTCTTTTTAAGTTGTCTCAAATCACAACTTAACAATGTTACTAACATCAAAATCTTCCAATACTGTACCACACTCAATGATGTCTAGTTTTGAATTTGAAGAGCCTGCAAAAACATAATAACTTCATTCAAGATTTATATAATAATCTACAAAATATGTAATTAAAAGTAATAGATAATATTACCTTTCATGTCACACCTTATTTCATGTCACACCTTTGCCAATCCCGGAGACACATCAATACCTCTATGGTATCTGGACGCAATCTACTACGATGAGGAGTAAGAATCCGTCCTCCAGTACTAAATGAAGATTCTGAAGCAACAGTGGAGATAGGAATTGCAAGTAAATCTCTTGCAATTCTTTGCAAGGTTGGATATTTTATCCCATTTACTTTCCACCAAGTTAAGATGTCAAACTCTCCACCTTGATCGGGTAATACTCCATCCTCTAAATATATGTCTAGTTCTGACCTACGGTGTGCTGTAGCAATATTTTGCTCAGAAACAAAACATTGATACTTTGTCCTCCAATCAATATTCACTCCATCTGGCCCCACATCTATTAAATTTAGAGTTTGACTATGACTTTGACTTGAAAAAAATACACTTTTTACCCTGCATTTTAATCTCATACTCTTTTACCAACTCTTCACAAGTACCAGAAAACACTAATGTAATGTCACATTATAAAATAACTTCAACCTTTGACAAATTTCATTGGTCATCTCCCATTCATCTTCACTCGTCAATGTTTTATATTGATTTTCTCTTAGTGATAATCTTTGGAAGACATTCTATATATTAGTGCCACATGAAGCATCAAGAATGTAGAATTCCATCTAGTCTTGCAATCAAGTTCTAACTTTTTATCATATCGAATGCTTAAATGTTCACACGTCTCCTCAAATTTTTCCTCTCTTTTTGGAGTTGCCGTCCAAAAGCTAACACTATCTCTAACCCTTTCTATTACACTAGAGATAACGGACAACCCATCCTTCACAATCAAATTTAGTATATAAGCAGAACAACGCATGTGAAATAACTGCCCACCCAAAATAAACGATCTAGGTGAAATCTTACACAATATGCACTCAATCATTCTATCATTTGTAGTGCAATTATCAACAGTCAGAGTATACAACTTTCTATCTAGGTTCCAATCCAATAGGCAATCATACAAGCAGTCACTAAGAGCTTCACTAGTATGAGGAGCAGGCACATATATGAACCTACCATTTATCGAAAATTAAAGCAACAATGTCACAAAAACTATACAAAAATAATAAACATTGTCAGAATGTTAATAAAGTTTAGCATTGATACCTCACAAGTCGATTTGGTTACTAGCGGTTGTTTTGGTTACTAGCCATATAGCCTTTGTTTTGGTTACTAGCGGTCCACATATCAGTTGTAATTGCAAACCGACTTTGATTTTTTGAAATCAAAGTCATCGTATTCACTCTCTTCATTATACATCCTTGTGATATCACCCTTCACCGTGTTGCGAGAAATCCTTTTAAATAAAGGTTGCAATGCACCACAAAATTCCTTAAATAAGACGTGGTCAACCATGGACATTGGGTACTCATGAAAAATTATCATTTTCGCAAGTGCGCGTCTTGCAGCCTCTTGGTTGAATGCATACGAACCAACCAACAATGATTCAGTACCTTTTTTTGCAGTTTTAAGAAGTGCTTGTTTTATATCTGAACTTGTACGACGTAGACAACTTTTAAAGTGATTATGCAAGTGTTTTGTTCCTTGACTTGGATCTCCCAATAGTCGCTTGCCACAATAATTGCAAGCCGCTTTCCACTTTCCATCTTCCCTATGCCTCTTAAAATTATTCCAAATAGATGATCTTTGTTGTGGTTGAACTTCTTCAACATCATTTGGACTTGAACAATGAGTTTCATCTTGAATCGAAGGAACATCTACATTCATTGGAATGAGTTTGATTCACCCACATTAGAGCCATTGGGAACTTGATCTTGCCCAACAGAGGCTTGCTCGGTAGACATACTGCAAAGATAGATACAACATGGAAATCAAAATTATATAGATAAAAAACTTAGTTCTAACTAAATACCAATTATATAGATAAAAACTTAGTTCTAACTACCTATCCAATTATTAAACAGAGGCTCTCATTGTGGTACACTAAATATGCAGATCATGTACCGTGCGTATTATTTGAGTCAGTATAAAATATTTTGGCATACCATATAACCCCACAATATCATCTCAATAGCAGGAGAACATACACTTCTAGCCTTTAATTTTTTCTAAAATCATCATTACATTATTTTCTTTGCCTTTAATTTCAAGCAGCCTTTAATTTCAAGCAACCCTACACAATGTATGCAACAATTTTAACATGTCTTAGACCAATTTATTACAAATTTCATCAAACTCAATGATGAGAATCTCTTCAAATCAACAACTTAGATTGTCCAAGAGAGTTAAACAAATTAGGTTGGCTGGTTTATCAGTATAATTGGTTTATCAGTATAAATTGGATCTATAAGAGCTTCTATCTTTTTTCATACTTAGTGAGATGAACAAAGTTTGCATTTGAACAATTTAAGTACAAAAGACAAATTAATATGGTACTTACTATCAATAGTATATGACAATTTTCATGCCTCACAATTTATAAGATATTATAGAGAAACAATCATTCATCATTGTGTGATAGTACTATACAATTTAATATGTAACTGCTCATAAATATGCACACCCTGAACATCATGTAAGAACTGATCAAAGAGAAGATGAAAAAAAGGCCAACTTCCTAATTCAAACATACACAACCTCAGATAAAAACAAACATACACAAACATACACAACCTCAAATAAAAACAAACATACACTAATAGAAACAAAATGTTTATGATATAGATCTATCATTAAAGGAAATAAACTGAAACATATATATGTTATGTATAAGGAAATAAATTGAAGGAATGAATGAACAATGTACACAATGTAAGTGAGAGAACTTAAAATACAACAATGGTTGAAGAGAGAGAAACGGAAATAAACTGAAACATATATATGTTATGTATAAGGAAATAAATTGAAGGAATGAATGAACAATGTACACAATGTAAGTGAGAGAACTTAAAATACAACAATGGTTGAAGAGAGAAACGAATATACCTATGCTTGAAGGCTTTCGAGAAGGGAATGATAAAGTAAATTAGGTTTTAGAGAATGGAATGACAAAGATTCAAAGAAAGGGGGTAAATGGGTTAGGGATTTTAGTTTTAGGGGAAAAAGGAATTTTAGTTCAGGAGGTTTTAGGGAAGTTCAAGTGTATGTGTATGGTAATGTATGAATTTTACTAAGGGTAATATGATAATTACACATACCGGGTACCTGTGGGTACGGGTACCACAATACCCGTGTCCGCCCGTTTGGGCTACGGGTAATTTAAAAATTCGTTTACAATATCCGCGAGTAACCGTTTGTGACCCGTACCCGTGCGGATTTTACCCGCAGGTACGGGTTTTTTTGCCATCCCTAATTAAACTTAATAGGTCGGTCCGTTTAGTTATATTATATAACAGTGTTCATATTTTACAATTTTGTAATATTATTATATATATAATTATAATATAAAAATGTATCCAAAATATAATTCAATTATCAGATTTAGATGTGTCTAGTTAAAAGTAGGTTTTTAATCCATTTAAATATAGACATGATGATCTATTTCATGACTATATAACATGTCATGCCTAGGTATTAAAAAATAAAAATAAATAACAAGTCAGACTCAAGCTCTTATATGTCATATAGACTCAATCTGATTAAGGCAAAGTCTGGTCTGATCTGACATATTTTCAACCCTTACTTATAGGGATGAACATAGACCGAGTTGATATAGTAAGATTTATTCCTTACTTTGATCAAGATAATTTTTTAATATGTATTCATCTTTAGATACAATGACTTACTCGATTATTAATGTTAATTGAGTTAACTTTAGAACTCAAACTCTACCTAAACATAATTAAATTCTTTTTTAAACAAAATTTTCTTAATATTTTTTATTCTTATGTAGTTTAATTACTTTAATATATAAAACGATATACAACTAAATATTTTTTGAAATGTTTAAATATGTTTATATACATTGAACAGATAGAGAATTAACACATATGAAATGATATAAGTTTTTGATGTTAAGTTGTTTGCATAAGTGTATCCTAAATTTGTGGAAAAAACAACTAAAAACATTGTTAAAATTGACATTATATTTGGAAAAGTTATTGAAATGAAATGTCAAATGTGAACAAAATCGAGATCGAGATGAGTAGGAGACAAACTTTTACATAAGCTTAAATATTGTCTTGGCCTATTTTTTTATATCCAACTTAATCTTAGGCTTAGCAAATCAATCTTATGTTGGTCCAATTAAGTTTTTCTTTTTCAAATTTCAACCCTTCCCTTTCTTTCTTAAAACGTGTGCCTTTGTTTTGTGTATAAAATAAAACCAACATAATCATCAAACCCATTATCTTCATCGCATCTTCACTTTTATTCAATTCATTTCTCTTCCTCTTCGCTTAACTTCCTTTCTCCCCATTAATCATGTCTCAGGTACACCTCTATCCCAATATAGATCCATCTTCCATACTTTTTTGTTTTCTTAATTATTATTAAATTTTATTGCCTTATGATTGTATATCATGTTTTCAAATCCTGGAAATAGCTCCCCGTTTACGAGTATAAGACTGCGTAAACATACATACTATTAGGTGAGATCATCGTACACTGGGACACCCTTTTTGTTGTTGTTGTTAAGTTTTCTTGTTTTGGGTTGAAGATTTTGAAAATTTTAGAGCAGGACTTGTATTGGGTTTGATGGGTTGTAAGTGTTTTTAGCAGATTGTGTGTGTATGGCTACTCTATCAATAATTACAAAATTTTGTCTCGTTTGTTCATCTGCCATGGTTGTTTATAACACTTTTTTTGATCTATTTTATGCATTTTATTCATTATGGTATAATCTAACAATTAAATGCTTGATATGTTATGGAGTGGCTGAAATATTATGTGTTGGTAAAATTTCAAAATTAAATCTAGCAAAGGTTGGTCCTTTCTTGTTTGTTGAGTTTTTTGACTATGGTATGTTGTTATTCTTTTCTGTCAATTGTGTTTATACAGTTTGTGTAAAGCTTTACAAGGTATTGAGAGTTTATTTGATGATGCAGAAGTTGTTGCCAACTTGAATTAAAAGCAATTATTTTGTTTTTCAATTGAAGTTTGTAGAGATGGCTTTCTGTTTTTAATTGAAGTTTTTTAATATAAATCCATGTAGCTAGTTCGTTTTTTTTATGTTGAGTATCTTTAACTTCTTAGATATATATATATATATAATTTCACTTTTAATAGCAATGATGAAACAGAAGATGATTGTTCTTTGCAGTGCTGAAGGTAAATGATAGTATATTAATTATGTGTCTGATTCCCTACTTTGAAACAGAAGATGATTGTTCCCTTGTAAAGTAATTCAGTATTTCTTACATTTGAAGTATTTCTTTTATGTGTCTGTGTTGGTGTTAAGAATTTTATATGATCATTTCTTCTTTTCTCTCCTCTTTTAATCTCATTTTTTTTGCATTATGATTGCAGACCGTTGTTCTCAAAGTTGGTATGTCATGTGAAGGATGTGTTGGAGCAGTTAAGAGGGTTCTTGGGAAATTGGATGGTATGTTTGATCTCCCTTGAATTTAAGTTGCCATTATATTGTGTTTAACATCATTTTATTTAACTTCCTGGTGCAAACTTCCTCTGATATCCAATACCAACATGAAAGTGATTTAGTCATCTTGCACTATGCACTTTATAGTTTGTAGTTGCATGCTTTTGGTCGATTTCTATCAATCATGATATATATTATCCACTTGACATCCTAGCTCCCGAATTTTTTTTGGTGGATGAGTGTCAGCTGATTCTTCAATTTTAGTTCCAGGATCATGTGACAGTTAAACATGTGTTAGGTGTTGGAAATAACCTTGGTTGTACTTCTATTATAGTACTATGGACTGTGATGCCAAGCATAACTCTGTTCATAGTCCGTTATTGGCTTTAGCATACATCAAAAAGAAAAATTCTATCCTATAAGGGTCTATTTGCAAGTTAGGTTTTGAAGATGAAAGAATGGAAATAGAAAGCTTCAGAGTCATCTCACAAGTATATTTCATGGCCTTTGAAGCCTCCTCTTTCTCTTTCTTCCCCTCCAAAACTCAACTCACAGAGATCCTAAAACTCTACTTCAATTCTATCCCACCTTTTATTATCCCCTTAAACTGGTTCTCTGCCCAGACTATTGTACTTCCCTCTTGACTATTCTCCATCCTCGGAGTAGTTAAAGGCTTCTCAACATTTCTTTTGAATACCCTCATACTATCAGCTGTCTGATTCCTAGAATTGTGCATGCCATTCAAGCAATTGAAGTGCATTGATGGATGATGTATGTAACAAAGCAAAGGGAAGGTAATCTTTACATGTCTAGTTTTGTTATCCTCACTTTCATGAATCTACTCTTAATTTTGAGGGCGAGACTCAACCCAATGGTAAGGTTGTTGCCTCGTGACCTATGCATTAGTAACTCAAATTCCGAAGACAGCCTCTTCACCTGTAGTGATAAGGTTGCAATGTATTTACCTCCCTCATGCCACCATTAGGTGAGAGCCTTGTGCAAGGCTCCCTTTACTTGTAAAATCTGTCTTTCTCTTGTCCTTAGTTAGAGTTAGTTTGCCAAAGCATTTACTTTGCCAAAACTCTCATTCCCCCTCTGGTAAATACTATGGTTCTGTGTCTGCTTGTTTTTTTATTACTTATTTCTTCAATTGTAGTCTGCATTTTTTCTTCTTTCTGGATGGAAAATTGGCTATAATTTCACATCATACTTATATAAAGAAATAATCCAAGCTTCAAAGCCAATGTATACGATGAAGCAAACATGCTGAGACAAAGTCTTAATATTTATTGAAGACTTGAAGTTGTTGCATTGACAGTTCTATACCAACCAAATTTCCCCTTGCAATAATATTATATGCAATGTTTTAAATTACAGTTATGATCGAGATTGTGGTTACTATAATTGTAGACATTGCGATGTGAACTTTTTATAATTAAAAAATATTTTCGAGTTTGATGTGATCGGATGTGGGCTCAAATGTGGTCGATGTGATTGCGTTGTGGGCCGCTGTGGCCCATCATTGTGATTCATGTCACATTACAATTGCAGTGTGATACAATTGTGACGTTTCCATAACTACAATATTGCGGCCATATTAGGTGATGCAGTATGCAATTTAAAACAATGATTTTACGCTAATAAATAGTGTGATCATATACAGGTGTAGAATCATATGACATTGATTTGAAGGAACAGAAGGTGGTAGTAAAAGGAAATGTGGAGCCAGACACAGTTCTGAAGACAGTTTCCAAAACAGGGAAAAAGACTGCCTTCTGGGAAGCTGAAAGCACAGCAACTGTTGCCTAAAACATTTGGTTCTGTTTCTATGTTGGAGGATTAGGTCTGTGAATCAAATAATACATGATGGACTTGCAATAACTGTAGAACATGTCATCTGGTGTATTTAGTGTGTTATAACTGTTATTTAAGATACAATAACGTTTGGTGTATGCTACTGTTTTTCATATTTGTAATGCTCTATTTGTTTGCTTGTGGAGGTGTATCAATAAGTTGTATTTGGAGACAAATTGATTTTGAGGTATGATCTGAGAATGAATATTAGAAGTTAAAATGTCAAGAATAAATTTTATATAGTAGAGATGAAAATGCGATGTTGAATGAGTAGTAGTAGTTACACTAGTCAAGATATGGTTATAAGTGGATGCCTTAGAGAGAAAGTTGAAGTAATTCTTACTGTAGAAGAGATGATAGAATCACGCATATGGTGGTTTGGACATGTGTAAAAGAGATTGTTAGAAGCCTTAGTAAAATGAGTAAACCAAATGAAAATTAATCTAATTCTTAAAGAAAGATGAGGACAAAAAAACTATAGGTTTGAGAAAAATTAGATAAGAGTGCTTTATCGATGAATATTTTTTGTAATAGATAATCATAATGTTGTTTGATCCAAGTTGACTCCACATGCTCATGCTGAGATTAAGACTTAATTGTTTTGTTATTTAAATTAATTATGTACAATGAAATTTTAATTAGGATTAAGTTTTGTAAAGTAATGTGAATATTGTTTTTTTATCAGCCATTGTGTGCTTAGATTTGGATAACTTGCAGTTAAATTATTCTACAAATGTCTTAGTTAATTGATACATTCTTTTAGATCTTAATTAATTGGTACATTCTTTTAGATCTTACTTAATTAACTTAATTGATACATTTTTTAGTCATTTACATTTTAACTATTACACAATTTATATATGGATAGTAAAGACAAATAATCCTCCCACTTTTTTTGTATTAGTAAGGTTTATCTCACCCAAGAGAAGAATTGGCCACATCATGCTTAAATAACTAAAGTATCTACCAGTTTTTTTAATCTTTCTTGTTAAATAATTCTCATTTTAAAAAGAGACAAAAGAAAAATCATTTGTAACATATTAGCATATATTGAATAATAAACTTCTCTTATTGGACCATAACAACTGAGGGTGTCTTTAAAAATTAAGATAGTCCATATTTTTAACAATTAAATTAAAATATTAAATGGCTCATAACACAATTGTATGTATCTACTCCACACCTAGAGAAATAGAAAAAAAAAACTTTACTAATATCTTGCATGTTTAA
This sequence comes from Lupinus angustifolius, assembly GCF_001865875.1. Classification (NCBI taxonomy): domain Eukaryota; kingdom Viridiplantae; phylum Streptophyta; class Magnoliopsida; order Fabales; family Fabaceae; genus Lupinus; species Lupinus angustifolius. Next base: position 18,265,073 of record NC_032012.1, read on the forward strand.
GGGAAAAACTATTAGCTTTTTTCCTTAGTGTTTTTTTCCACTTTTTTAATTGGCTATATAACTTTTTTTCAGTTTTGTTTTTTATCTGCAGTGTGGCATGCTTATTCATGTTACCTGCATGAAACTCAAGATCTTGTAGTTTTCTAAACTTGGTGCTTCAACTCTTCAAGCATTGACATGTTGAAGATTTGGGATACGCTATCTCTCCTTCGCTCTCTTAGCAGACAAAATGGGTGTTGCCATATGTAGCTATCCTAACTAGAGATGGCAAAATGGGCCGCTCGGCCCATTTAGTCCGTGCTTGCAAATGCCCGCACTAACATAAGCGGGCGTGGGCATGCCCACAATTAGTTAACGGACAAAATGTCATACCCTGCCCGTTTTAAAACGGACTAATGGGCGGTCCGCGGACATTTCCCTGTTTACATTAAAAAAACAACAATAGTGAATGCTAAGTTATCAAATATCAATGCAAATTTCCTATGCAGTACATTAGGCAGTAAATCGATGGATTTTACATCACCACATTATATAACAATTAAAAGTCTCCACAATAATAATTCAAAACATGTCTCTCTAACCACATTGGATAATAATTCTCTCTAAGTCTCTAACAGGTCAATTCTACTAACAAGTCTGCAATAATAATTGTAAAATAACCAAGCAGTAATAAAGTCTTAGATCAGCTAATATTAAAATCTCCAATCATCATTTGATCATCTTCAATCAACCATCCTTGAAGTTATTCCATTCCCAATATCATTAGATTCATCATCATCTTTGTTGTTACCGTAGCTTGCAGCAATTCTAAATGGCACGAAATAATACTTACTGGCTGAGTCATGATCAGGTCGCTCTCTTTAAGACGTTTCGTGGCACTGTCCCAAATGTGCAAGCAGACTATCAACCACGCCGTCCCCAAGATAAAACAACCCAGATTTCTGTTATCGAATTCTTACTGCACTGTAAGAACCGATCTCGAATACACCCACCACAATATGGCTACCAGTGCCAATTCTCGAAATTACCCACAATATGGCTACCCGTGCCAATTCTCTTCCCACAATACTGACTACCAGTGTCTGTTCTCGAAATCCCACAATATGACTACCTGTGCCAATTCTATTCCCACAATACTGACTACTAGTGTCAGTTCTCGAAATCCCACAATATGGCTGCCTGTGCCAATTCTTAAGTGTCACGGAAAGAAAGGGGGAGAAGTTTGCCGAAAATGCATCGGCGGAATATTAGGGGGGAGAAAAAAAAGTTGAGAGGAAACGCCTTCTACTTGGTACAAGTTAAAATGAAGGGAGAAAGCCTCTATTTATAACATGAGATTTTTCTCATGTTCCTCATTTCTCTCATGTGGGACTTGGGAACTTAATTTTTATTTTTTCAAAACTCTTCCATGTGGGACTTTGAGAGTTGTTTTTTCAAACTCTTCTATGTGGGACTTGGGTGTTTTTTATATTTCACACCCAAAAGTTCTCACTCATGGTTTTCAACAAACCATGTTCCAACAATCCCCCACTTGAAATTAAAAAAACAA
>NC_032012.1:18266721-18272717 GCF_001865875.1 Lupinus angustifolius
CCCACTGCGGCTCTGATTCTTGAAGTTAGTGCTAGAAGGCTTCAGACCCACACCTGGAAATTTCTTCTTAGTGCTATTGTTCGAGACAATCAACACCTCATCTTTCTGATCTTGTTTACGAGCCTCTTCTTCAATACGAAGACGAGTGATCAGAGATTCCAAAGAGATTTCTTTGGTCTTATGCCTCATAAGGTTTGTGAAGTCTTTCCAGCTAGGAGGCAGCTTGTCAATTATGACAGCAACTTGAAATTGCTCATTTAAGGGCATACCATCAGAAATGATCTCATGGGACTGAGACTCTAATGATTTATCATCAGTNTATTTCTTAGTCCCAGCTTCCTCAGTATCATATTTTTTCTCAAGTGCATACCAAATTAATTTGGCAGACTTGTATGGGCTGTAGTAATCATACAGATCATCAGACAACCCATTCAAAATGAAATTCTTACGTAAGTAATCACTTTCATTCCAGAGAGCTATTTCAATAGCTAGATTATCCCTTTCATCTTTTTCAGCCTCATCCGACACCACTGGGATGTCGGTTTTCAGAACGTAGACAACCTTTCTCATAGTGAGGAAAAATTCCATCTTTTGTTGCCAATGTTTGAAATTTTTGTCAAACCGAAATGGCTTGTTCAGGTCATAGCTGCTCGGTCCAGTAATATTATCTACGAATGCCATTGCAATCGAAACGTCTTAAAATTGTTGTTACCGTAGCTTGCAACAATTCTAAATGGCACGAAATAATACTTACTGGCTGAGTCACGACCAGGTCGCTCTCTTTAAGACGTTTCGTGGCACTGCCCAAAATGTGCAAGCAAACTATCAACCACGCCGTCCCCAGGATAAAACAACACAGATCTCTGTTATCAAATTCTTACTACACTGTAAGAACCAATCTCGAGTACACCCACCAAAATATGGCTACCATTGCCAATTCTCGGAATTACCCACAATATGGCTACTCGTGCCAATTTTCTTCCCACAATACTGACTACCAGTGTCAGTTCTTGAAATGCCATAATATGGCTACCTATGCCAATTCTTTACCCACAATATTGACTACTAGTGTCAGTTCTCGAAATCCCACAATATGGCTGTCTGTGCCAATTCTTAAGTGCCACGGAAAGAAAGAGGGAGAAGTTTGCCGGAAATGCATCGGCGAAATATTAGGGGGGGAGAAAGAAAAGTTGAGAGGAAACGCCTTCAACTTGGTGCAAGTTAAAATGAAGGGTGAAAGCCTCTATTTATAACATGAGATTTTTCTCATGTTCCTCATTTTTCCAATGTGGGACTTGAGAGCTTAAATATTTTTTCAAAACTCTTCCATGTGGGACTTTGAGAGTTGTTCTTTCAAACTCTTCTATGTGGGACTTGGGTGTTTTTTATATTTCACACCCAAAAGTTCTCACTCATGGTTTTCAACAAACCATGTTCCAACAATCTTCATCTACATATAGTAACAAAATTAGAAGAATGGGATAGTTAAACCCACATTGAAAAATTATAAGAAGAAATAATCAAATTTTAGGTTAGGTTGCATTAAACAAGTTACCAACTTACCATTGTTAGCAAAGCCATGCAACCAATTGCGAGTACAAATCAAAGCTTGTACATTTTTTGGCAAAAGACGACTCCTATATTTGTTAAGGACATGTGCAGCAATGATAAGCGCAGATGCAAATGCAACAGTAGTAGTATGAATGTTTAGCAAGTCACGAGTCAATAATGATAAATCAAGAAAACGAGTAACTTTACCCTTCCACCATTTCAAGACATCTAATTCTTCATCTAACTCTTTGATTGGTTCACTAAGTACACATCTAGTTGAGACTTTCCAGCTTGACTTATAAGAATCATATTATGTTTTTTTAATTCCTACAATAAAAATTAGACAATAGAAAACATTTACTAAAATAAACCATCAAAAGTAGAAACAAGTAATAACGAATCAATCTAAATCGCAGTAAACAAATTAAACTTACATCAAACATGCCTTTTTTGACTGAACTTGTACCCCTTAATGTTTTTGGAAGTGGGCCACTTGTAAGATTGGTTTGCACATTCGAGTTAGATTGATTGTTGCTTGTATTAGCTACAACATACTTCTCAAAGAGCATGTACAAGTTTGACTTCACATGTGCTACTTTTTCATCAGCAGTACCAACATCAATTTCTGAATAGCAACATCTCAACATTTCCAACTTCATTCGTGGGTCCAAAACTGCTCCCATAGCAAGTGTGACACTATAATCATTCCAATATTTTTCAAACTTCACAATCATTTTTAACATCAATTTCTGAATAGCAACATCTCAACATTTCCAACTTCATTTGTGGGTCCAAAACTGCTCCCATAGCAAGTGTGACACTATAATCATTCCAATTTTTTTCCAACTTTACAATCAATTTTTCACTCATTCCCCTTATGACTTCATCTTCATCTTTTACAGTTTGAAGTAGAACGCATTGAATTTTCCAAACTTGCATGAAATACAAGTTAGATGTTAGGTATGATGTACCAGAAATTAATTTAGTAATCTGAAAGAATAAACACAGGAAATCACAAATTCGTTGTGCTCTTGTCCACTCTTCTTCCGAAAGACAATATCGGTAACTAGAATCATGCATTGGAAAATTACTAAAAGCACGTTTTTATTTGAGAGCACTTTCAAGTAATATATAAGTTGAATTCCATCTTATAGGCATATCGAGTTTCAACTCAACGGAAGTGTCAATAAGACCACTCCACTCTACAATACATTTTTTGAAGGTAATCTTTCTTATTTCTGAACCTTTCACATATTTCACACTTTCTCTAATTTTATGCAAGGCTTCACCAAAAACTTTCAAACCATCTTGAACAATCAAATTCAGAATATGTGCAGAACAACGCACGTGGAAAAACTTTCCACCAGCCACCAACCCATTATCATCCTCAACAAGTCTATTCCTCAATATTCCCACCAATGTGTCATTTGCACTAGCATTATCCAAAGTTAGAGAGAAAATCTTCTTATCTATTTTCCACTCTTTCAAAAACTGTAATATCGTTGCACACATTTCAAAGCCAGCATGAGGAAGAGACATGTGGCAGAAGTTGAGAATTTTACTATTTAACTTCCAATCTAAGTCAACATAGTGAGTGGTCAAACATAAATAGCCCTCGGTCGTACAAGTTGTCCGCGTATCAGATGTTAAGCATATCCTATTAGGAATGCTAGCCAATATATGTCGAAGCTTCTCTTTCTCACGCTTGTAAACTTTTAATACATCAGTCTTTGCAGTATTTCTACTAATATGAGCATAATATGGATTCAAGTACTTCAATCAAGCTCTAATCTTTCTATACTAAAAAATTTTGAATGGCAAATCCTGCTCAATTATTGCAACAACACACATGTCACGAGATACCAATTGATCTATAATGTGAGACTTCAATTATCCTTGTCCATCTATCATCATTTGACCCACATCTTCAAATTTAGTTTTTGGACAATCATCTAAGTGACGAGTCATAGAATGTGTCCCATATTTATTTCCACCAGCTTCATATTGTGCATTACAAGTATTGCACTCAACCCTCTTAACCCCATCAGGAAACTCTTCTAAAATTGTGAAGAAATTCCAACATTTAGCTCTTGTTGCTCTTGACCTTTTTTAGTTGTATTAGCATTAGAAGTAGGATGCACATTATTATCAATAACATTCACATCACCAGGGTCACTTGTTTGAGTTGTTTCAGGCACAACAATATCTGCTGCAATAAGTAAACAACAAGTCAATAATTGCTACCACATAAACAACCAAGTTGTAACAGTTAGAGTAACTAGATATATCAGCGATAATTTTAAAACCATACATTTTTAAAATTACACCACATCATTTTTTTAAGCACAATCACTTTGATGATTTTGAAATATTGTACCTGGCTTCATGTTAAATAGAGTTCATAATCTTTTTTTATTTTGTTTTCCTTATGTCACTGATGTAAAGTTAAAAAATGCAAAGCTAATTTTCATCATAATTTACATATTAGTGACCATAATTTCCTCTGTTTTCCTTCTGTGTCCATACTGATTTTTTAAGCCTATGTTTCTTATTTTCTAATACCTTCCTAATTTGCATTGACAAAGCTAATCTTCACCATAATTTACATATTAGTGACAACTATGACATTTAAGTTTTAGCCACAAGATTTTAGAGATGACAACTTGTTATAGTAAAAGCAACATAAAACAAAACTGGTTTGATATAATGTTCATACTATCTTAATAGAAGAAAACAACAAAAATTCAGAGAACACTTCAAACATAAATTGAAGAATATATTGAACTTCGTTCATCAGCTAAGCATAAATTTAAGAATAAATTGGGGAAATTAAAGAAAAAACATTAATTTGGGGGGAATTGAATTAGGGTAAAATTGATTTGGGAAAAGCTAAATTAGGGAAATTGAATGGAGGAAAATCAAACCTGCATCCACTTGTCGTGATGGTCGTGATGGTCGTGATGGTCGTGACCATTGTCTTCTTTTGATGAGATCACAGTTGCCATCATTGTGGGTACTTGGTGGTTTATCCTCATTGTGATCGTGAGATCTGGTTGTCATAGTGGAGAATGAGAGTTGAAGGAAGAAGAAGTGAAAACGAAGATGGAATGCATTGAGCTTTGAAGAATGAAGATGGAAGTGAAATAATAATGAAAGTGGAAATGAAATAAGAAAGAATAGAATTTGGTGAATGAAGAATTGAAGACTGAAGAGTGAACTGAAGAAGAACACGAACACTTTGGATGGGTGAAATAAAAAGGATTGAATATTATAAATATGTAATGGAGTTTGGGCCACTAGGCCAAAATTAAAATTTTAAGAGATTGAATGTAATGCCCACGGGCGGCCCACGAAGGCCGTTTAAAACACCCGCTAATAAAGCCGGCAAACGGGTTGGGAAATATTGGTTAAGAGGAAAAAATACCATGCCCTACCCGCATTTTTTTGCGGGCAATGCGGGCTAGCCCGCAGGCAATTCCCATCCCTAATCCTAACAGAAGAGAGTGGTTGAATTTTTTGCTGTTGGACCAGACTCCTACCGGGGAGCCTCCAACCACCATGGAGTTCCATTGTTACATGGGTATGAGAAGAGAGAAGAGTCACAAGTAACATCACGTCTCGAACCAAAACCTTAAGGCATTAGTTCTATGGGCCTTTCCTTCTTATAAACTCTTTCACTCCTCCCTTAATATCCAATGTGGGACTTCACACTTGAATAAACCCAACAATCTCCCCCTCAAGTGTGGGTACCACACACTTTCTGGTCCGCTCCCCCTTGAGTCCACCATGTCCCAGCCGAACCATCGACTCTGATACCAATCACTTATTGGACCAGACTGCGACCGGGGAGCCTCCAACCACTAGGGAGTTCCATTGTTACATGGGTATGTGAAGAGTGAAGAGTCACAAGTGAGACACCACGTCTTGAACCAAAACCTTAAGGCTTTGGCTATAAATAGGAATGCTCCAAGCCATTGTAAGATACACCAATATTCTAGCCTTAGTGCATATTCTCTCTTCTTCTCTTGTTCTAATATTGTGAGGAATATTTTAGTGTTTAAGATATACTTGAGAGAGAGTGATATTGGGTGTACTTGGGTTTTGGGAAGTGAGTGAAACACTTGAGTGAACTTGTAATTCTCTTTTATTATAGTGATAATATCATTGTTGCTCTTCAACCGTGGACGTAGGCAAATTGCTGAACCACGTTAATTTCTCATCGGTGTCATTTTCTCTATTTAAATTTTCTCCATGTGTCTTCTGCTACAACAAACTGGTATCAGAGCTCGTAGAGCTCTTGCATGCAAAGTCGTACGATCTAAAAGAAAATTCTTAGTATGCTCTGTGTTTGCAGCATTGTCTGATCTTACACACCAGAAAAGAATTGTTCTTGTTACTAGAAAGGTATAATAGTGTGAAAGTGCATGTCTAGGAAAGTTCTATCT
>NC_032012.1:18272817-18278681 GCF_001865875.1 Lupinus angustifolius
ATTTGAAGAAAAGAATATATACTCTTCAAATGCAGGAAGTAAAACCCATAAAAGATCATCTGGATGAATTTAACTAAATTATTCTTGATCTAAAGAATATTGATGTTAAAATTGAAGATGAAGACCAAGCAATTCTTCTACTATGTTCCCTTCCAAGTTCTTATGAGCACTTCATCGACACCATGATGTATGGTCGAGAAGATCTGACCTTAGACGAAGTAAAGGCGGCGTTGCACTCAAAAGAACTGAAGAAAAGAGTATCAGATTCGAGATCTGAAAGCTCAGGTGATAGTCTTTTTGTCAGAGGAAGAACAGAGAGGCGAAAACAATTTGGTGAAAGAGGGAAATCTAGGTCCAAGTCTAAAGCAAAACCTGGAAAGTATAAATGCTTTCATTGTCACAAGGAAGGTCATATAAGAAAGAATTGTCCAGAGCGCAAAGGCAAGGAAAAAATTTATGAATATGGAGATGCAACTGTAGCAAATAACTATGATAGTGCATATGCACTAATAGTCTCAGAGCACGATTCAAAAGATGAATGAGTACTTGATTCTGGATGCTCATATCACATGTGTCCCATTAAGGATTGGTTTTCAACTTACCCACCCTTAGATGGGGACAAGGTCCTTTTGGGAAATAATGCTCCTTGCAAGGTCATTGGCATCGGCACAATTAGAATCAAGATGTTCGATGGAATCGTAAGGACGTTGACAGATGTAAGGCATGTTCCAGAATTGAAGAAAATTCTGATTTCCTTAGGAACACTAGATTCAAAAGGTTAGAGCTGCAAAGGTGAAGGTGGAGCTATAAGAATATCTAAAGGCGCTATGGTTGCAATTAAAGGAAAGAAAGAGAATAGTCTCTACATGCTACAAGGAAACACAATCACGGATGTTGTTGCTGTCTCATCAACAAGTGATTATGATGTCACCAAATTATGGCATCTAAGAATGGGTCATGTTAGTGAAAGAGGCCTAGCCGAGTTGGCCAAGCAAGGATTGCTATGTGGTCAACAAGTCGGGAAGGTAGACTTCTGTGAACATTGCATTTTTGGGAAGCAATGTCGAATAAAATTCAACAATGCAGTTCATCGAACAAAAGGCACGTTGGATTATGTACATTCTGACTTGTGGGGTCCTTCCCAAGTACCTTCTCATGGTGGTAGGAGATATATGCTAACTTTCATTGATGATTATTCAAGGAAGGTTTGGATCTTCATTTTGAAACACAAAAGTGAAGCATTTGTGAAGTTCAAGCAGTGGAAAACCTTGATCGAAAAGCAAACTGGGAGGAAGATCAAGCGACTGAGAACTGACAATGGCCTAGAGTTTTGTAGCAGAGAATTCGGAAACTTTTGCAAGGATCATGGTATTGTCAGACATTATACTGTGAGGCACACTCCTCAACAAAATGGACTTGCAGAACGGATGAACAGAACCTTACTTGAAAGGACAAGTTGTATGTTGTCAAATGCTGGATTGCCAAAATAATTCTGGGCGGAAGCTGTCAATACAGCTTGTTACTTGATCAACAGATGTCCATCAACGGCTATTGACTTTAAAACTCCAGAAGAGATGTGGTCGGGTGTTCCTGCAAATTATGATAATTTGAGGATATTTGGTTGCCCTGCATATGCTCATAACAAAGAAGGAAAACTTGATGCAAGAGCATTGAAATGCATTTTTCTTGGATATCCTGATGGTGTAAAAGGATATAAGTTGTGGTGGCCAGAGAAAAGAAAATGTACTATCAGTAGGGATGTTACTTTTAATGAAGCTGAAATGCTAAAGCCTCATAAAGAGTCTTCAAGTGAAAACAAAGACCCTAGTATCTCGGAGAAGGTGGAGTTTGAGGTGGAGTTTGAGGTGGAGCCAACGAAGGAAAATACATTTGATCAAGAAGAAGAAGTTCATGATGCATCTACTAGTAGTGATGTATCCCAATTGCAACATTATCAGTTGGCTAGGGATAGGCAAAGGAGACATATAAAACCTCCTGAGAAATATGGTTATGCTGATCTGGTGTCTTATGCTCTAAATGTTGCTGATGATATCAGCAATTGTGAGCCACAATCATATGAAGAAGCTATCAACAATAAAGAAGCTTCCAAATGGATTTCTGCCATGAGAGAGGAAATTGAGTCTCTTCATAAGAATCATACTTGGGTTCTTGAGAAACGACCAAAGTCTCAAAAGGTTGTTGGATGCAAATGGGTCTTCAAGAAGAAGGAAGGAATTCCTGGAGTTGAAGATGCAAGATTCAAAGCGCGATTAGTGGCCAAAGGTTTTACACAAAGAGAAGGAATTGATTTCAATGAAGTTTTCTCCCCTGTGGTAAAACATAGCTCTATTCGCATCCTACTTGCCATTGTAGCTCAATTTGATATGGAACTTGAGCAACTAGATGTCAAAACAGCATTCTTGCATGGTGAGTTGGAGGAACAAATCTATATGAAACAACCTGAAGGATTTGAAGTTCAAGGGAAGGAAGATCATGTTTGCTTACTGAAGAAATCCTTATATGGCTTAAAACAATCTTCTAGACAGTGGTATCGACGGTTTGACACCTTCATGCTCGAAAATGGCTATTGTAGAAGTGAGCATGATAGTTGTGTCTACTACAAGAAGCTGGCAAATAAGTCATTTATCTATCTCCTTCTTTATGTTGATGACATGTTGATCGCATGTAAGAACATGTCAGAAATAAAAAGCTTAAAAGCTCAATTGAGCTCAGAGTTTGAAATGAAGGACTTAGGAGCTGGAAGGAAAATTCTAGGAATGGAGATTCAGAGAGATAGAAAAGAAGGGACGCTCTTTCTATCACAAAAGAAGTATATTGAGAAAGTGTTGGAACGATTTGGCATGCAAAATGCTAAACCAGTCACTACTCCATGAGCGTCTCATTTCAAACTTTCGATGGCCTTGTGTCCACAAACTGAGAGCGAAAATGAGGAGATGTCAAGTGTACCTTATGCTAGTGCAGTTGGCAGTCTTATGTATGCCATGATATGCACTAGACCAGATATTGCACAAGCAGTAAGTGTGGTAAGTAGGTATATGGCAAGTCCTGGTAAAGTTCACTGGAAGGCTGTGAAGTGGATTATGCGCTACCTAAAGGGTACCATGGATATTGGCTTATTGTATGGAAAAGTCAAAGGTGTTGGAAGTAAGGTCATCGGATATGTTGACTCAGATTATGCCGGAGATTTGGATAAGCGAAGATCACTCACTGGATATGTTTTTACACTGTGTGGTTGTACTGTTAGTTGGAAAGCAACACTACAATCAATTGTTGCTTTATCTACAACTGAAGCGGAGTACATCGCAGTAACAGAAGCTGTAAAGGAAGCCATTTGGGAGAAAGGTCTAATTGAAGAGTTGGGTATACAACTAGAAGAAACAACCATCTACTGTGATAGTCAAAGTGCTATACATCTCACAAAAAATCCAATGTATCATGAAAGAACAAAACATATTGATGTTCGGATGCACTTTATCAGAGATATCATTGAGAAAGGAATTGTTAAAGTGGAGAAAATACCCAGTGCAAATAATCCTGCTGACATGATGACGAAACCAGTTCCAACAACGAAGTTCAGGCATTGTCTGGACTTGATTGATGTCCAGAATCTCTAGTGGGCATGAAGAAGAGCAACATGAAAATAGTTATGATAGTCTTTTAGCCAAGGTGGAGATTTATTAAATATTGGCTTAAAAGAAAAAGAGAATGATGTGGCAAAAGAAGTGGCTATGATGAAACATTCTTGTGGCCAAGTAAAATGAGTGGCTATAGTGTAACCTCTTTTGTAGCCAATGAGAAGAAGAGGTTGTGGTGAAGCATCTTTGTTTTTGGCCATAGGATCCTCAAGGCTTTGGCTATAAATAGGAATGCTCCAAGCCATTGTAAGACACACCAATATTCTAGCCTTAGTGCATATTCTCTCTTCTTCTCTTGTTCTAATATTGTGAGGAATATTTTAGTGTTTAAGATATACTTGAGAGAGAGTGATATTGGGTGTACTTGGGTGAAACACTTGAGTGAACTTGTAATTCTCTTTTATCATAGTGATAATATCATTGTTGCTCTTCAACCGTGGACGTAGGCAAATTGCTGAACCACGTTAATTTCTCGGTGTCATTTTCTCTATTTAAATTTTCTCCATGTGTCTTCCGCATCAACATTTACAAAAATCTATTATTTCGAATTAATTATATATATAGCTTCTTTGTTGTTTTATCTTCATGTTCGAGCTCGGTCATAACCGGGATGTCCTCCTACTACTATGAGTATCATGTGCAGCATTCCGTATGTCATCGTTAGTCACATAAGGTGGGTCCACTTGTGGCAGATGTCATAAATGCTCTTGGCGCAACATTAATGTCTATGACATGCTATTTAATGCACCTCTGATATACTATTTAATGCACCTTTGACATGTCATTTAATGTGTTGTTGACTCGCCATTAATGAAAAATCGCTTGTCATGTCGTTTGCACATTCTACCGGCCCCCAACAATTCAACAAGAACATATATGCAGGACAAGCAAGGACGACTAGAGTACATCCCCCATACTCGTTAAATGTTGGCCAATAACCAGATGTCATTTCAGCATTTCCTAAACTCTATAAATATAAGAGATCACACATGGAATATAATTGATTCTCATTACCTTATTTATTGCTGTAGTTTTTGCTCTAATTTCTCTCTTATTTGCTCCATTTATCTTTCTAAAATATTCAACTGACTTGATCGCCTGAGAACCTTTTAAGGTGCCTCCCTCGGCGGGTCTAGACGATATTCCGACCAAATCTTATGATCCTTCATACTCTAACGGGCATACATCATTAACCTTTGTGCATCAACTACCGACAATTCCCTCCTAATACAAAAGAATATTGGCAGCCCGGTCATACCCGAGCTACCCCCTTACCTTGAGAATTGTTCCAGCCTAGTCATACCCGGGCTACCCCCTTACCTTGAAAACTGTTCCAACTCGGTTATACACAGGTCATCCCCCACCAGCCCCAAAGAGTCTACCATTCCAGTCATCTCTGATCAACCTAATAGACCGGGGGCAACTGTTTCAGCCCGGTTATAATCGGGTTGTCTTCCTTATACTTCGAGTATCATGATGTGCAGCATTCTGTATGTCCCTGTTACTCGCATAAGATGGGTCTATTCGTGGCAGATGCCATAAATGCTCCTAGTGCAGCATTAATGTCTCTAACACGCTATTTAATGCACCTTTGATATGTTATTTAATGCACCTTTGACATGTCATTTAATGCGCTGCTGACTCACCATCAATGTCAAAACAACAAATCGCCTCTCACGCCATCTATACATTCTACCTTCCCCCGAAAATTCGATAAGAATAGATCCACAAGACAAGCAAAGACGACCAGAGTACATCCCCGTACCCGTTAAATGCTGGCCAATAACCAGATGTCATCTCAGCATTTCCTAAACTCTATAAATAGAAGAGACCACCCATGGAGTATAATCAATTCTCATTCTCTCATTTATTGCTGCACCTATTGCTCTAACTTATCTCTTTTTTGCTCTTTTTATCTCTCTAGAATATTCAACTGACTTGATTGTCGGAGAACCTTTTCAGGTACCTCCCCCGACGGGTCCAGACGATATTCCAACCAAATTTTCTGATCCTTCATACTCTACCGGACATTCATCATCGACCACTCTGCACCAACTACCGACAATTCCCTCATAATACAAAAGAACATTGGCGCAGTCTATGGCTAACCTACAACATGTTGATCACCCGTAACCATGCTCAACCACCTAGCCAAGCAGAATCGCTCAACACAAACATTCCCCCAAATCACAACACCCCTTCTATAGA
>NC_032012.1:18278781-18305244 GCF_001865875.1 Lupinus angustifolius
TCACTAGTACAACCCTCTCAACAAGCCAGCCAAAGCCACCCACACAACCCCATCCCCGCTGCACCCACTACCCAACAACTCCTCCAAATGGTCCAAACTCAAGGCCAGGTTATCTAACAACAAGCCCAACTAATAGTCGAGCTTCTCCAACATAAACTCGATCCCAACCATGAACCCTCACAAGCAATTGTCGATGAGCACTCCGCAGAGTCCGCGCTAAGCTTCCAGGCTAATAGCTCCCCCAAACACCAAAACCACTCAACTAACCCATCCATAGCTCCTCACGAGCAAGACACCCTTACACTGAAACAATCATTTTCTCACCACTTCCTAAACATCTTACCCGCCCAAACAACATCAACCAATATGGTGGGACAAGTGACCCGCATGATCACATAGATGCCTTTGAAGCCTCAATGCTATTCCATGGGGCGACTGACCCCATCATGTGCCGAATCTTTCCCCTCACTCTGAAATGCGTTGCCTTGTAGTAGTTTACATGACTCGCACCAAACAACATTGACCAATGGGCTACTCTCGCCATTCAACATCCGGTTCGCAGCAAGTAAAGAGCAACCCCTCTCTTCCTACACACTATCTGGTATACGACAGGAAACACATGAACCCCTCCGAGCATATCTAGACTGATTCAACTCGGAGGCCATGAAAGTACGTACCCTGAGCCCGGGGATGGCAGTGCATATCTTGGTAATCGGATTGTAGGACGACCTCTTCAGACAAGAATTGGCTAAATATTCAGACCTCACAATGGGAGAACTCTGATCCAAAGCCCAACAATTCATTAACCTAGAAGAAACCCATCCTAACCGCCCATCGTCTGAGCATAGAGAATATCAACTCCCATCATGGGAAGCCAAACGACCAAAAACACATGAACACCTTGAGATGATCCACCTCAACAGCCCAAAAAACCCAAGTACACCTCCTACACCCCACTCAATGCTAGTCACAACAAAATATTGCAAGAAGTTATGGCCATCCATTTAGTCCAGCTACCCAAACCCAACCCGGGTAGAAAGGTGGGGACCTAGGACCGCTCCAAATATTGTGATTTCCACACCTTCTTTGGACACGTAATAAAAGAGTATACACAACCGAGGGACACTATTGAAGACCAAATCCAAGCTAGGCACCTCCGACAATTTATCACTCAGGCCCGCCAAGGGCGGTCACCCCCTCTGCATCGATCCAATCCTCCTTGGGGACATCCCCCAAAAAGCTCAACATGAACGTCCTCCGAACAGAGACCGAGGAGACCACTACCGCTCCAACAATACGCGACAACAAATTCTGGTGGATATCAACATAATATCTAGAAGATTTGCCGCTAGTGGTACATCCAGGGAACACATAAAAGGTTCGTCCGAGAAGTCATGCAATCAACTGTTCGGCACCCCCACCAATATCAAGATCATCAGGCAGCACCCCCGATCTCTTTCGATGATCATGATTATGAAGCCATCGTCCATGGTTATAACGATCCCCTCGTCATCACCGCCAAAATGAAAAATAAGAAGGTGTGGCGCTTATTTGTCGACAAGGACAGTTCGGCAGATATCATGTTTCAAGATTTATTCACAAAGATGAAACTCAAAGATAAGGATTTATTACCCTATGATGGCAGGTCGTTGGTTTTAGTGGGCAAGGGATCACCCCATGAGGTTACGTTGATATATGGCTTATTGTTGGAGAGCAACCATTAACCTGGATAATCCAAGCTAAATTCCTGGCTATTGATTGTGTCTCGGCCTACAATGCCATCCTCGGGCGACCAACCTTAAACCATCTTGAAGCAATAGTCTCCACTCCACATTTATGCATGATATTTACGTCATCTGACCTCCAGGTATGTACGGTTAATGGAGAAAACAGAGCGCAAGGAGTTGTTCTCAAATGAGCCTACGCCCGAGCCACACCTCAGTCCAGTCACCTCCCTCACAGAAAAGACAACGGGGCGTGCACCTGGTAGAATTGGATGCCAGAACGGATGAGGGAGAACTATGCCCTCAGCCAGATGAGGAGAAAATATCCCTTCAGCTCAATCCCTCAAAGGAAAATCTTGTATATATTGGCAACACTCTTGACAAATCTCAAAAATCCAAGTTAGTCGAACGCTTGGAAGCCAACAAAGATCTTTTTGCTTAGTCCGCTGCAAACATGCCAGGAATTAACCCCTCGGTCGCCTGTCACCGGCTCACAACAAACCCTGGGGCAAAGCCAGTGGCCCAAAAAAAAAGAAAGATGGGCGCCGAGAGGTGGCTGATGTTACTCTAAAAATCTCTAAGCTACTCGAAGCATGATTCCTCCAAGACATTGCATATACCACCTGGCTGTCAAACGTCGTGTTGGTCAAGAAACCATCTGGGAAATGGTAGATGTGTGTGGATTATAAAGACTTCAACGAAGTATGTCCAAAAGATCCATTTCCACTTCTGAACATTGACCGTCTTGTCAACAACTCCTCCGGGTACCAATTTTTATCATTCATGGATGCTTATTTCGGGTATAATCAGATACCCATGTACTCGCCAGATCAGGAAAAAACCGCTTTCATCACACCCAAGGCGGCTTACTGCTACACAATTTTGCCCTTCGGCTTGAAAAACGCAGGGGCTACATACCAAAGAATGATGAACACCATTTTTGGGGATCAGATTGGGAAGAACATGGAGGTCTATATGAACAATATGATTGCCAAGAGTTTACCGACGGAAGATCATGTAACCATCTTGAGGGTTATCTTTAGCCGGCTGCGTAAGTTCAATATGTGCCTCAACCTAGACAAATGTACATTCTGGGTCAAAGCCGACAAGTTCTTGGCATTTTTGTTAACCTGTCGGGGTATCGAGGCCAACCCGGGAAAATGTCAGGCAGTTATAGACATGTGTAGTCCGAAATCAATCAAAGAGGTCCAACAAATTAATGGACGATTAACGACATTGGCCAGATTCCTCCCTACATCTGCAAAACACCCCCGACTCTTCCAACTCCTCAAAAAGAGCAACAAGTTTGCTTTATCAGACGCTTGTGAAGAAGCTTTCCAGACTTTCAAACAATATTTGGCTACTTCGCCCATGCTTTCTAAGCCTGCACCTGTTGAGACATTGTACGTCTACTTAGTAGTAACAGACAAGGTCGTGGCAACCGCTCTAATCAGAGAGAGTGAAGAAGGTCAACACCCGATATACTTCACCAGTAAGGCATAGCAAGGCCCAAAGCTCAAGTATCAAAAGTTGGAAAAGGACGTCTGGACCCTCTTGATGGCAACAAGATGGCTACAACAGTATTTTCAATCCCACCCTATGGTGGTAAGAACCAATCATACTATTCGCCAAATTTTGTACAAGCATGAGCTAGCCGAGCGTATGATCTCCTAGTCTATTGAACTGTCGCAATTTGATATACGGTATGAACTCAGAACAACTATCAAGAGTCAAGTCATGTCCAACTTTGTTGCCGAATTGACTGCACAACCAGGTAATTTTGAACAAGTATGGACAATCTATGTCGACGGTTCATCCAATCCTCGGGGCAGTGGAGCAGGGAACTTGTTAAACAATGGCCAAGGGGTGATCATCGAGCACTCATTCACTTTCACCTTTCCTACATCAAACAATCAAGCAGAATATGAAGCATGCATTGTCAGTCTACAGTTTACGAGAGAAATTGGGGCGGAAAAGGTCTTCGTATGCACTGATTCTCAACTTGCAATCTCTCAAATTACGGGTGCCTACCAGACAAAATATGTGTTACTTGGAAAATACCTTGCCAAGGTTACAGAACTGATGGCCAAATTCGAAACAACCTCCATTTAACACGTCCTAAGGGAGTAGGATATCTTGGCAGACATTCTATCCAAATTAGCAAGCACAAAGAGCCCGGGTAACAATAGATCAATAGTTCAAGGGCCGATCATGCAACCTAGTGTCATGACCATCTAGCAAGCACAAATCCTAGATGACTGGTCCGACCCAATCATCAGATACCTAACCAATGGCGACTTGCCGGTGGAACAGAAGGATAGGCAAAGGTTCCTCAGACACAGTTCATGGTTCACCATAGTATAAGGTTGCTTGTATCGTCGGGGCTTTTCTACTCCAATGCTTAAATGTCTCGACCCCGATAGGGCTCAGTATGTCCTCCAAGAAATCCACGAAGGAAATAGTGGTCATCATCTCGGCGCAGCGTCACTAACCAAGAAAGTGCTATGAGCCATATATTACTGGCTGGCCATGGAAAATGATGCCTCCGAGTTCACCAAGAAATGTGTGTCTTGCCAGTTGTTTGCTGACCTAAACAAGGCCCTGCCTGTAGAGCTAGCAATAACAATGACCCCATGGCCATTTTGCATATGGGTTATGGACATTCTAGGACCATTTCCATCAGCAATCGAATAGCTTAAATTATTGATAGTGGCAATTCATTACTTCACTAAGTGGATCGAAGTTGAGCCATATCCAGTATCATGGCAGCCAACATTCGAAAATTTACTTGGAGAAATATTACAACATGGTTCGGGATACCGCCGCAATTGTCACTAACAACGGGACTCAATTTTCCAACCGAAAGTTCGGGAAGAAATTATTGGGCCTTCACATCAAGTAACACTTCACTTCAATTGAGGACCCTCAGACGAATGGTCAGACAGAAGCAGCTAACAAAGTCCTCCTGTAAGGGATAAAAAGAAGACCGGAACAATACCTCAGACGAATCGGGGAGCCCACCTGGCAAACAATACACTTTGATTGAAGCCGCCAACTCAACTATCTTGAGACACAATTTGGACTGGATACAAGAAAAGAGGAACCGAGCCAAAATCAAGGAAACCACCATCAAAAGAAGGACCACTGAAAAGTACAACAGAACATTGGTGCCGCGAGACTTTGAAGCAGGCAGTTTAGTGCTTATGAGGGCTGATATTGGAAAAACAAAAGGCAAGCTAGTACCAAATTGGGAAGAACCCTACCGAGTAACTAATAAAACCAGAAAAGGGGCCTATAAGCTCGAAGACCTAGAAGGGAAAGAGATCTCCCATACTTGGAACACAACAAACCTTCGACAGTTTTTTGCTTAAAAATGTAAATTCTGGCCTCCAGACCTATTAGCTACTGAACAAATGATGCAACCAAGTCCAATCTATACGATAACAAGTATTATTCAAAGACGTTTTTACAAACAATAGATGGTCACCGACAACATGCCCCTTAGAGGCGTGGGCCAGTGCCCCTTTGATGGCGGTTCAACCAACAAACCCAAGATAGGACCAAGTCCCCTTGGTCACTAATAATATGCCCCTCAGTGGCGTGGACCAGTCCCACTCTGATG
This sequence comes from Lupinus angustifolius, assembly GCF_001865875.1. Taxonomy (NCBI): domain Eukaryota; kingdom Viridiplantae; phylum Streptophyta; class Magnoliopsida; order Fabales; family Fabaceae; genus Lupinus; species Lupinus angustifolius. The sequence goes on from NC_032012.1 coordinate 18,284,128, forward strand.
GTGGTTCAACCGACAAACCCAATCCGGGACCAAGTCCTTTTGGTCGCCAATATTATGCCCCTTAGAGGCGTGGGCATGTCCCCCTCTGATGACGGTTCAATCTGCAAACCCAAGACAGGACCAAATCCCCTTGGTCACCAATAATATTCCCCTTAGAGGCGTGGGCTAGTCCCCCTCTGATGACGGTTAAACCTACAAACCCAAGCCTAGACCAAGTCCCCTTGGCCGTCAGTAATATGCCCCTCAGAGATGTGGGCTAGTCCCACTTTGATTGCGGGTTCAACCTCCGAATCCAAGCTTGGACCAAGCCCTCTTGGTCGCCAACAGTACACAATCCCCATTTGGCGACGACCAACATTCAATATTGCTTGTTTTAAGAACCTGTGCACTTATTACTTAATGATTATTCAACATTCTCATTCAAGTTCAATAACGGTTAACTGGGAAATTATTACTTAACGATTATTCAACACTTTCATCCAAGTTCAATTACGGTTAACTGAACATTTATTACTTAATGATTATTCAACATTCTCATTCAAGTTCAATAACGGTTAACCGAACACTTATTACTTAATGATTATTCAACATTCTCATTCAAGTTCAATTACAGTTAACCGACCAATTATCACTTAATGATTATTCAACATTCTCATTCAACTTCAATAACGGTTAACCGAACATTTATTACTTAATGATTATTCAATATTCTCATTCAAGGTCAATTATGGTTAACCGAGCACTTATCACTTAATGATTATTCAATATTCTCATTCAAGTTCAATAATGGTTAGCTGAACATTTACTACTTGAGGATTATTCAATATTATCGTTCAGTTTAATAATGGAGATCTGATCAACTATCACTTTGACACCAGTTAGATTCAAAACCATATGTTACCGATTATTCAGATGATTAATTATCTAATTGATTAGCCAATTCAATTGTTTCAATCAACAAAATACAGAAACAAGGACCTTCGTTGATAGAAAAGAAAGTACAAAAGACAAAAACAAAACAAGAAACAAAAAACTAAAACTAATCTCCCCCACCGCCTCTGGTCGGAATTGAAAGGGCAACATGACCTTTGTCTTCATCCATGACGAGCCCACCCTCGAGGGTAACCCGTGTATCTATCTTGGTCTAGGACCAGTTAGCATCAGGATAAACCAAATCGACCTGGACAAAGGCATTATCCTAGCCGGCATTAGCCGCCCCATCAACATCGTCCTCCAGCTTTAGATAGACAGCCCTGAGGTCATCCAACTCCTTCTGCATCTGGGCATTCTCAACCTCTGAAGCCTTTAACTTGTCCTAAAGCTGAAGCCTCTAATCTTCACTCCATTGAAGACGATCAACTAGAGAGTGTGCTTCCCGTTTAGCGGCACCCACATCTACCTTGGCCAACATCTCAACTTCCCGAGCATCCTTCAACTGTAGGGACATTGTAGAGAGTTGCTCAACAGCCTAAAGGTTTTGGGCCTCAAGGTTCTTCACAACATCGGTGTGCTTCTCCTTCAGTTCATGAAGCTCACCCGAGTGAAGTTATTGCAGATGGGCTACAGCATTCTCCCTGACCCGGGTGGCGAGTACCCCCTCCCCTTCAAGATACTTGGAGACTGAAGCCACCACGACCCCTGCCTCACAAGTCCTCCGTAGCATATCCACAAGAGGAACCCCATCCACAACATTCTTCACCGCCGGATTGACTACACCCTCGTCAATGGCCTTCGAAATGTTATAAGTAGTCTTCAGTCGCAGAGGAGCATATTTACCCTTGCCAGAAGACCTACACGACCTCTCCCGCTGCCCTCCACCAAAGCTGCCTCAGGAGAGCTAGTAGGCTCAGCAGTCAGGTCAATAGATTGACTGAAGGTAGACTTAGGGAGCGCAACCGTCATGGGAGTTGACCGATCTACTGTTGCCCCCTTTGAACCACTGGCCTGACCAATTTCTCTTGGAGGAGTAGAAGGGGGACCCTCAACTCGGGCAGGTAAACTCGGCCTGAGACGTTTGTTGCTTTCCACATCCCTCCTCTTAGAAGCTGCCCACTTTAGAAGCCTGCTCCAATCTGCCTGATCCCCCATGGCCGCAGCTGAAAGAAATAAACCAAGAAGGTCAGATAAATGCCATAAAATAAAGTCGGAGACATAGGTAACCAGATGCATACCGACTGCTTCTTCGAAAATTTGATCGCCTTGAACTAGCTTATAACAAGGGATTGGTCGCCCCTTCTCAACCCAAGCTAGCATCTCATCTACCATCCTCTTCTCTTGATCATCCAACTGATCATACAAGAAGCCAAAGGAGTCGGCAGACCTTTGATGAATACCCTCGTTCCAAGAGAAGGAAAAAATGGGACATTGTTAGGGCCATACGCCCAAGTATAACACATCCCCGGGCTTCGATGCGAAAGAAATTGTACTTCCAATTCTTCACAGAACCCTCAAAAGGAAGAAATAAAGCCCGTTCATTCCGAGATTGAAGGGATGTCCACCCACGGTATCCAGCTCGATCCTCGTCTTTGTTAGAATGTTGAGTCACTCGGAACATCCAGAAGAACAGCCGGAGCGTGCAAGGTCGTTCCATGACCCCACAAAAAAGTTTAAACGTCGGATGAGTCCCCAAGAATTGGGGTGCAGCTGAGAGGGGGCTACCTAGAGATGATGCACCACCTCCATGTACCACCTTTCGGAGGGGATTTTCAACCCTGTCCATCGACAGACCTGCTCATACATGTAAAAACACCACCTATTCTTAGTCTCGAAGAAAATATCCCGACAAACTCGCTCCTGGGCAATAGGAGGGTACCATTGGATATCGTTAGTTGGACGTGGCAGCACATCCACGACTGGGCGTTCATCCGTTGGAAAGTAAGATAGGATCCCCCTAACCTCCTAATCAACCTACCAGTAGCGACCATCATTACCCGCCATGTCCTTCGGAATGTCAAATTGCTCGGCCTGGTTAGTAAAATTTTGACCCATGATAGACCTGTCATCAGAAGAAGGTTCAGAATCCGAACTGGATATACCATCCAAGACCGAACGCCACTTCTCTGAGAAAGTCGCCCGATCAATTAGGACAACCTCATTGCCAGTCTCCTTTCTCAGCTCATTCCACAAGGCCGACAAGGACAATTGGTCAAGTCGCCTTCAGATAGGATGACTACTGCCCGAAGCAGCAACGTTTTGGGCTCGTTGGCAGCGACAACGGGTTATGTTAATAAAGATGGGTGGAGGTCCAGACAGGATCCTCATCTGGGCTTGAATCCCCGCTTAATAGTACCATGATTGGTTAAAATTATTATTAAAAAAAGGAGGAAAAGGAGTTGCCGAATTAATAGGAATAAAAGACTCTAAAAGAATAAGAACGATCAGTTCAAGCGAAATGCGTGCTCGACAGAAGATAATTTTGCAGAAAAGGCAAAGTACAGAAGAATGAAGGAAATAACCCCTATTTATATGGAAAGACCCAAGGCCTCAACCCAAAACACACATCCACCCGTTAAAAAACACTAAAGGACAATCTAACAGTGACATAAAAATCTAGATGATAGAACCGAAACGAACAGACACGTCGATCTATCAATCCAGGCTCAAATGAAAGACCAAGCATCCCCCACGTTTCTGACGAAAACCCTTAGCCATCATGAACTACCCCTATACCTACCTAATAGACCTACCCCTATTCCGTTGGGCCAAATTAGAATGGTCCAAGTCTACCAGCCCGATCATCACTAACCAACCAAATAGATTAGGGGCAACTCTTCCAGCTCGGTAATACCCGGGCTATCCCCTTACCCTGAGAATTGTTCCAGTCCGGTCATACCCGGGCTACCCCCTTACCCTGAAAACTGTTCCAACTCGGTTATACACATGTCATCCCCCACCAGCCCCAAAGAGTATACCAGTCCGGTCATTTTTGACCAACCTAATAGACTGGGGCAACTGTTCCAGCCCGATCATAACCGAGCTGTCCCCCTTCTACTCCGAGTATCCTATGCAACATTCTTTATGTCCCTGTTACTCGCATAAGATGGGTCCACTAGTGGCAGATGTCATAAATGCTTCCGGCGCAACATTAATGTCTCTGACATGCTATTTAATGCACCTTTGGTATGTTATTTAATGTATCTTTGACATGTCATTTAGTGCGCCACTGACTCGCCACCAATGTCAAACAAAAAATCGTCTGTCATGTCATCTGCACATTCTACCCGCCCCTGACAATTCGACAAAAATAGATCTGCAGGATAAGCAAGGACGACTAGAGTACATTCCCCGTACATGTTAAATGTTGGCCAATAACCAGATATCATCTCAGAATTTCCTATACTCTATAAATAGAAGAGACTACACAAGGAGTATAATCAATTCTCATTCCCTCATTTATTGCTCTAACTTCTCTCTTACTTGCTGCATTTATCTCTCTAGAATATTCAACTGACTTGATCGTCAGATAAACTTTTCAGGTACCTCCCCTAGCGGGTCGAGACGACATTCTGACCAAATCTTTTGATCCTTCATACTTTACCGGACATTCATCACTGACAATTCTACATCAACTATCGACCATTCCCTTCTAATACAAAAGAATATTTCCCACGTACGGAATTGTTCCCATAGTTATCTCAAATTTCAACAACAAAATTACAATCTATATCATTCGGTTCAAAATGAAAAGATTTATAAATTTACATTAATTTTTTTCTAAAATTGTGCCATTAAAAAGAAAAGCGTTTTAAACTTAAAAAACTATAATAAAAAAAACAACCCATGAAACAATTTGTAAAAATAATAATTTAGAGCATGATTTAAATTCATTTGTTATGCCCCGTTTTAATATCCAAAACATCAAAAGCTATAGAGTTGTATAGCAATGCTCAAAATAAAAAATGGTTGTGCTATGGGGTAGGCCCCACATAGTTCTTTGTTCGTTATTTTGCGCCAAAACCGTGGGAATAGCACTCTTCACTTCGGAATAGCTCACCGACAAAAACATTTTGTACCCTTTGTGATCAAAGACCAAAAGCTCCATTTTTTGCCACGAATATCGTAGTACACGCTTTCATGGCGGTTGATCATACCAAAGGTTTCTTTTTTTCAGAATCATTCCTTTTGAGATTTCTTCAATGACCCATTTCAGTATGCATTCTCACCTTTCATGGGTCTTACTTTGATTTTGGCCTTTTAATTCGTTGTTTTGTCTATGATTTTGATTTTATGGGTTTTTGTGCCCATGTTATTGTTATGGTTGGCTACTGTGTCTTGATCATGTTTTCTTTTAATCTTGTTCATTATCCATTTGGGAAATTGTATTGTTTTTATTCTCTTTTATGTTTCTAAAATTGTGTTTTTTTGGTGGGGCTTGGTTCTGAATATAAATCAAAAATTGATTAGCAATGTTTTATTATAATATTTTTCTTATTTTCAATGCTTTTACTTTCATTAGTGAACCTGCTCAAGTGAAAGCTATAAGATACTATGAAGCATGGACACTTCAAAGAGTAGTGTTATATGCACACCAAGGATTGAAACCAAGTATTGACACCATCCTTTTAAAGGAAGAAAAATGAGAGAAACCCAAATGTCAAATCTTGTCATTTTCCTTTTTCATTGTGTTTTACAACTTCTTACATCTACTTTTTTAGCTTGTATATCGTTATAGATGGAACTGTTGATATAACTAGTTTTCTACTTTATTAACTCTATATATTAATTTTGCAACATATATCATAGCTGGGTTTTGTGTTACAATTTTTAAAATTTTAGACTTCATTTGTTTGCGTCATGTTGTATCATTGCTTTGTTTCTGTGTGTCCTGTTCCTACACGCATTAATGAAGTATAACTCATATTCTCTTCGATGCTATAATTGGTTTCTAACAAGTAATATATTTCAAGATTGCTAGGATTCATGTGACAATGGATACAAAGACAAAGAGCATAAATGATGTTGAGATTGATGATGAAGGAAAGGACTTAGTTCTAGCTACTTTGATTGCGAATGGGGATGATCTTAGTCCTCTTGTCAGGCATGCCTTCGAAATGGGGCGGCTGGAGGGGCTTCTTTGCCAGCTCAATTATGTAGTCAAGAAAAAGGAAGCTGAAATTGAGGAGATGTGCAAGATGCACTATGAGGAATTCATCCTTGCAGTTGATGAACTCTGCAGGGTGTCGGTTGATGATGAAGAGCTTAAGAGTGAACTCCAAAGTGACAATTTTAAATTGCAGCAAGTTGGCACCAACCTTCTTGTCAAGCTTGATGAGCTTCTTGGATCTTATTCTGTCAAGAAGAATTTCACTGAAGCTATAAAAATATCCAAGAACTGTATACAGGTGTTGGAGCTTTGTGTCAAGTGCAACAATCACATCTCTGAAGGCCAGTTTTATCCTGCACTGAAAAATGTGGATTTACTTGAGAAGAGTTACATGGAAAATGTTCCTGCCAGGGCTCTCAAAAAGGTGATCGAGAAAATAATTCCTTTCATAAAATTGCACATCGTGAAGAAAGTATGCAGTCAGGTTAACGAATGGATGGTCCACATACGGAGTTCTTGTAAGCATATTGGACAAACAACAATTGGTCATGTTGTGTCCATTTGTCAGAGGGACGAGGAAATGTTAGAAAGGAAGAGAAAGGTCGATGAACAAAGTACTCCAGTAATAGAGGATCAAGCCTATACTTTGGATGTTGTACATGTTGACGAAGATTCTGCCATGAAGTTTGACCTCACACCTCTTTATCGTGCTTGTCATATTCATAGTTGTATGGGGATCTTAGAGCAGTTTCATGATTATTACTATAAGAATAGTTTCATGATTATCACCATCTGCTTCTTTTGGGTGAATATCAAAAACAAACTATTGATGTTCTGAACAGTGACTCATATGAGCAGATGGTGATAAAAAAAGACATTGATTATGAGAATGTTGTTCTGGCATTTAGTCTTCAAACTTCAGATATTATGCTTGTTTTTCCATATATTGCATCATTCTCCTCCATGGTACCGGATGTTTGTCGCAGTGTGAGATCCTTCATCAAAGGCTTTGTTGATTACTTGTCTTATGGTGTACGTACAGGTTACTTCGATGTCATGAGGAAGTATTTGGACAAGTTCCTGATTGAAGTAGTGAATGAAACATTACTTGATATAATCAATAGTGGAAATATAGTGTGTCTCAAGCCATGTAGATTGTTGTAAACATAGCTGCTCTTGAAAGAGCTTGTGACTTTTTCATTCGACATGCAGCTCAACAATGTCATATCGCAGTTCGATCAGTTGAGAAGCCTCAAGCTTCTTTAACCGCAAAGGTGTTACTGAATACTTCAAGGGACGTGGCTTATATTACTCTGCTGAGTTTGGTAAACAATAAAATAGACTAGTACATGATTGTTACAGAAAGTGTTAATTAGACTTCGGAGGAGACAAAGCAGAATGGAAGTGACTACATGAACGAAGTGATATTTTACCTTGATTCTCTTATGCCCACAGCGCAACAAATTTTACCCTTGGATGCTATGTACAAAGTTGGGTTTGGTGCACTTGAGCATATTTCCAATAAATTTGTGGTTGTTTTCCTCAGTGATAGCATCAAAAGGTTCAATGCAAATGTTGTCATTAGTATCAATGGCGATCTTAAGATGTTAGAGAATTGTGCCGATGACAGGTTCTATTCTTCTGGATTAGGTGAAATTTACAAGGAAAGTTTTAAAAGTTGTTTGATAGAAGCACGACAATTGATTAATCTTTTGTCGAGTAGTCAACCTGAGAACTTCATGAATCCTGTTATAAGGGAGAAAAATTACTATGCATTGGATTATAAGAAGGTGGCTAGCATTTGTGAAAAATTCAAGGATGCTCCATATGGGATCTTTGGGAGCCTTTCGAATAAAAATACGAAGCAAAGTGCTAAAAAGAAATCCATGGATGTGCTCAAAAAGTGACTTAAGGATTTCAACTGATGAGAATTGGAAAAAGTTTCTTTCATTTGAAGTTGGGTATAATAATTGTAGTGTTCTAGTGTGGATGTTTAACTTCAGAATTGATAGTGTTTCTATATTGTTCTGACTCATTTTCATATAATAAAAGAATCGTTTCCATCTTTATTCTGTTTCATTTCAGTGAACATGTCAAAGCACATTGCTTTGCCATGCTTACACACACAAAAGTGTTGAGGTTTCTCATCTGCGATTATTTCATTGTCACAACACCATTCAGCTCTTGGATCAAGAGGATGCTTTGAGAAACAGTAATGATCTCTACGCATTAGTTTCTCACGATCAATCTTACAAGTTCAGTGGTGTACTTGAATCACTTAAACAAGCTAAGGTATCCATACAAAAGAAGCTCAATATGTTGCCACTAGTAAAGACCGGATATACTAGTAAAACCATGAACCCCTCAGTTTTTGTTAGTAAAAGTGAGGATAGATTTGTCATTCATGTTGGATGTCCTGGCCTTTTCAGATTACCAACAGATTTTTATGATGAAGCAACTTCTAGATCCAATGTTGATGGTTTTACCATAGTCACCTAATACGCAGTTCTCTTTGGTACGGGTATGAGTACAAAGTACACGGTAAGCTACCCCTGTCAAATACCAATTTCGATTCTCTACGAAAATGAGATAATTGTGTTTCAATGGGTTTTACTTCTGGATTTAGCTCAAACTTCTATGTAGACAGCATCATATCTAAAACTTACCCCCACTCTGGCAAAATGCTGAACTTGCCTGCAAATAATCAACCTTTTGCCACCCAGTACTTGGAAAATGAGTCAAAATTTGATTCTAAAATATTCCCTCTTGGTCCTTTCTTGAATGGAGGCTTATTACCCTCTTCAGGGAAATACATGCATCCCAATACTCTATTCAAGTAGGCACATTTGGGGTTCCTCTTGCATATAATTTCTCATTTCATGAAAGTGATCATTTAAAATCAAACATGTATATAAATTCCATAGTTTGCTTGCAGCTTCACCAATGATGTTATGGTTTATTGCCATGTACCTTCAATGTGATTCTCTATATTCTATTTAGTGGTGTTTTTTTTGGTATAACATATAACCAAGGGGATGTAAGTCTGGAATCCCTTTCCCTTTTGGGATGTATAGTTATCTCATCCAATAAATATTACAATATATAGTCAAACCTTTGATTTTTGGTGACTTACAGAATTTATGTATAAATTTATTGATAATGTCAAACTTTGAGAATGACATTAATAATCCATGTTCGTATTACAAACGGGTGGCTGGTTTAATTGATTCATGTTTATTTAATTGATTTTAAATACATTTTCCTTTCGTAAATTAAATTGATTTTATTTCATTTTGAATAATTATAAACCCTTCTACAAGAAAGTATATACTCTTTTAATATTCTAGATGTCGAATTCATTTACTTCTCTTCAATATTTTATTTAATATCAGGAAAATATGGTAAGAAGATTTTACAAAACACTTTATTTTTTAAAACTTTTAATCTGATTATGTCATTTTATTCTAAAATGGTGTGTACTTGTATTTTCCTTGAATGAATATTATCTTAATCAATGGATAAGAATATACTTATGATTCTGTGGTTTTGGCTATCATCAAAACTTTGGTCATCCCTTTTGACAAAGTCCCCATCGAGAAGTAATTATACACATTCCCTTAAAAACTTGTGGTAAGATAAGTTATCTCCTTGTATAAGGAGATACATTATTCTTTAAGTTATATGGGATGACATTATACTTGAGCATTGTTTATAAGGTTTAGATAACATTTTATCTTATGAGATAGTTTTTGATATTGAGTTAAATTTAATTATTCAAATATGATATTAGAGATTTATATTTCATTGCTTATAAGACTTAGACAACTCTTATTTAATGAACTAGTTTTTAGGATTGAATTAGGTTTAACTATTTTAATAACTTGCGTATAAGAAACATTATGATGTTTAGGATAATGGCAACATAGTTGAGAAACTTTATCTTCAAATTTTCATTAGAAGCAAGTCGCTTGCTTATTTCCTCAAGATACAACATAAGTGGTCCATTTCATTTTTATATTTATATAAAATAAAACTAGTCTTTGGGCCACGTAAGTCTTTATTTCTTGGAAGCAAGTAGTGGTCACCAACGCTTAGTTTAATTAATAGTATCAAATCTAAAATGTATCTAACTTTATAGTTTAATTCTTCATCTAATTCTCAACTTACAAGAGATGAAGGATTAGTCTAATATAAAGTTCTTCTAGATTTACAAGATGGTCAAAAGTTAAAGATTTAATTTCTAAGAACAACACTTATTAGATGGATCGTCACACATCCTAAAAAGAGTAAGAACGACTAAGAAATACATTTAGTAGTGTCAAAAAAATTATCAACTTACATACTAAGATATCTCTTATCAGCACATTATAAAATATAGCCTAATAAATGAACCAAAGTAAAGGTCATACTCATATCAATACACACACCACTTTCTCTCAAGACCCCATTTTCCTCCTATCATCAAAGCTTCTAAAACCCAATAGTTTCATGTTAAATGGAAGATCAACAATCATTGGTGATTGACACAAACATCATTGAAAAAAGTGCAAATCATGATGAACACCTACTACAAAGTGGTTTGCTAAAGACTAGTTTTTGGGATATGTGTGACACTTATTATGGGTTCCAAACTGAGGCAGGAAAATCAGCTGATCCAAGAACTCTAAGGCTTCTAGAGTTTTTCAGGGAACTTTATTATAGAAGGATAGAAACTTTCAAGAAAATGGTTCCTGATGATGGGCTTCACGAAGAGTTTGTTGAGTTGTTTAAGAGAATAAGCTCTTTGATGAATTTGGCTAAGTCAAAAAGTGGGACAAGAACAATTCAGAGGAGTTTGAGTGCTGGATCAGAATTGAAGCTAGACAGGTTTAAGGTGAAGACAGTTAATGCAGGTGGCGGCACCAGTGGTAGTGGTGGTGATGGTAAGGGTAAGGCATCGAATACCAAATAAACTATTAGATAAATTTAAACAATGTTTTTCTTTCGGTGTGAAAGAAATTATTAAACATAAAAGATGACATATAAGTTTATTGAAATTTTTATTAATATTGTTTGTATAACAAATTGGACATTGAGACTATTTTTATACATTTGTTTATTTTGTTCTTTCTCCTTGAGTCATTTCATTAGGCAAACTGCCAATGTAAACGTGTTTTTCTATGATTTTTAGAAAAATTTACCATTGAGAGATATTATTTATAAAATCATCCTATTGAATCTATGAGATATTATTTATAAAATCACCCTATTGAACCTATGATCTAGTCTATATTCAAACTGGATTATGATGGGTTTAAGTCAAACTCGAGTTTTATTAAAATTTATTACTTAAGTAAACACATTAGATTATAGGTTATTGAAAAAACATTTTGAGCTCAATTACCTGACCTATTTAATAAATATAATTGTTTTTATTATTCTTAGTATAAATATTTGTTAGCTTATTTAAATTTTTGCCATATTGGTTTTATTAATATGCATTCTAGCATATTATAAGGGATTATTACAAAATAATCATTTAAAGAAGCTTATAAATCATCTTGTTTTATAATTATTAGGCTGATACTTCTGAAAAAGTTATAATAATACATTGTTAAGCTTAAGTCTTCTGTTTAAGATGATATCAGATCTTTTAAAGTAAATCTTATTACCTAGACCCAACCTCTTTCAAATTCTATTGCAAATTCATTTATAAGTTTTATTGAATAATAGGCTTTTAAATAGGTTTGTGTGCTACATTGATGAAATTCTTGACCTTTTGTTTGGGATTAGTTAGTTATATTTTTCCATGGATTGAATAAAAGGAAATGATGTAAATATAGTATAACTGAAAGAAAGGATCTTTTACACAAGAGATCATTTCTTTATTTTAATTGTAGTTGGGCAATAGCCTTTCTAGACAAAATAAAAGTTTATTAGAAGTATGGAGTAAAATTTCTCTCTTTACCTCATCTACATCTAATTGAACCATATATAATCTTATTTCTAATATTCTCTTATTTATTTAGACAAAATAAAAATTTATTAGAAATTTGGAGTAAAATTTCTCTCTTTACCTCATCTATATCTAATTGAACCATATAATCTTATTTCTAATATTCTCTTATTTATTATAAGTCATTTCTAATTAAATTTTGCATACCAATAAAAGTAGTGATTTTTCTTGATTTTATTTATAAATATTATAATATTACAATCCTACACAACAACTAAAAAAAATAGAAATAGTCAATGCTTTTAGCAGGGGTAAATGAAAAAATAAGAAAAAAAATGAAATATATATTATAAAACACAACCAAAACTTTTTAGAATATATCTTATAATAACAATGGAAGGTGGCATATTGATTATGCTTGAGAACAAGAATAAAAAAACCACCAATAATAAAAGTCATGGTACTTTTAGAGCTTGGTTAGGTGCACTAGGTACAAGACTGAAAAAACATGGGTTTAAAATGCAAAACAAGGGTACTCAAGCCCAAAAGCATAAGTTTATAATGCATGTCAAAGGTTTGGGACCCAAAAAGCATGGATTTAAAATACATGTCAAAGGTATATGACCCATAAAGTACGAAAATGCATGTCAATGGTATTGGACTTGAAACCTGAAAAGTGTGAATATAAAATGCATCTCAAATGTAATAGACCCAAAAAACATGAGTTTTAAAATGCACATCAATGATCTTAGACCCGAAAAGCTTGAATTTTTAAATGCGCAACAAGGATAAAGGACCCAAAAATCTTGAACTTTTAAATGTACATCACTCATACTAGATTTAGAAAGTGTGAATTTTAAAATGCACATAAGGTATATTGGACCCGAAAAGCATGAATTTAAAGATATACATTCAGGATACTAGTTGCAAAAAAACTTGATTTTTTAAGTTCATATTGAAGATATGTTGTTAGGTATCAGTGGACAGAACACACCTAGAAGGGGAGCGGGTTGAATAGGTGTAGCGGAGCTCAAGTTCCACTTTTTGGGTTTTTGCACACTTGCTAAAAAATGTTCAGTTAATCGATTAAGCACTATTCATAATCGATTAAACACAGTAAAAACAAAATGCATAAAATCTTGTTTAACAGCTCTCTTGCACGAGAGGTTACGAAAAATCAGGCAATGATATAACAGATATTTTTACACAAAATTAAACTAGTTATAGCACAGAACCAGTATACAAATTATCATGTTATATCATGCAATATTACAACTTGAAATGTAAAAGAGAAATGGATAGAAAAGATTGCGCAAGGATTTTATCCTAGTTCGTTTTGCGGTCCACTGCAAAACTACATTCAGGCCTTCCCTTCTGATCTTGGGAGATTTTCTTCTTCACTATAGAACGTAATGTATAGTTACATACACGCTTCCAATTACAAGAATCGAACGCTCCTTTCTTGGAACCCAAAGAACTTCGTCACCCTTGATTTGACATTCCCTAAAATCACCTCCCAAGAAAACCTTTCTTACCGCGATTAGGCCCCAGCCAAGGTATCGCTCTTTATCCCAAGACCTCTAAATCTTTGTGAAGAACACCTTACCTAACCGCAACTAATATTTTCCTAATCATTGAATTACATTACTTTGAGTTATGAATGAGTACTTAATACTCGGATTTTACAATAAAGATCAAAGACTAAAACCTAAGCAAGAACTCACAAGACTTCCTATGAATGTACATGCATGAGGTTTCTGAAATTATGCAATCATTAGAAACTATCTCTTTTCTTTCCAAGAAACACAAGAATGATGCAAGAAAGATTTTCAAAGAACATGCAATATGAATATGAAACTTAAAGCCTTAGCATGATCTAATTTTTCTCCTAATGCAACATGCAATATTTTCTCCTAGATATGACAATGAGTAACTCGAAAATATGCAGAGAAAATGGTGTAAAAATGTATGGATTCTTATGCCACATATGTTGAGATTTCAGTTTAAATAGAAAGTTGTCTAAAGTCTCAGTTAATCGATTAAGTACTCATTTAATCGATTAACGGGTTGTTGAAAATAACTGTTTTCAGTTTTTCAGTTTTCTGTTCAAATTGTGATTCTGTTAATCGATTAACACTATTCATAATCGATTAAGTTAATGAATTAACAGAATTCATAATCCATTAAACAGTATAAAATCAGCTTGTTAATGCATGGTAAACTACCTGTATGATATATGCTCATGCAATGCATGATTTCCAAATATAATACATTTAATGCACAAAATCAATGTATTCAAATGCATGAACCTAATTATCATATATTTGTAGATGATGTATCATTTTAGTGGATTTATTACTTTATTAAGTTTTGTTAGACTCACACCTAGGTTTACCTAACCTAGGCTCAATATCTATGGCAAACATCTTAGACTTCTAAAAAGATAATAAAGAATTATAACATAAGTCTAATAAGTCACCACTTGAGTCCTCGACATGTTATTTGTTGAACGATCTTCAAGCTTGTCTTCATGTTGGTCTTCATCAAAATATAAATCAATTTCCAATGGTGCACTTTACTTTCATACGTGACCATGAAAGCTTGAATTTCTTAAATGCACTTCACAAGCATTGAAATCGGAAAGCATAAATTTGAAAATGTACATCATGGATACATGTGGAAAGCATGAATTTAAGAATACACATCGAGGATACAACACTCAAAAAGCATGAGCTTTATAATGCACATTAGGCATGGGGGAAAAATTAAGCACACTATGCATAAAGATGTGGAAAAATAAATGTTTTAATCGCTTGGAAAATGAGAAAGAACACATGTTTTAACCTCATTTGACATGTGAACTTGAAAAGAATAAATTTTTAAACACATAAGACACATGAGTCTAGAAAGCATGATTTTTTAAGAACAATATAAAAAGAAAAAGAAAAAGGAATGTGGAAAGAATATATTTTTTTAAATATGTTAGACACATAGAATTGAAAACAATAATTTTTTAAAACACATGAAGGACGAGGACCTCTAATTAATATTTTTTTAAACACATCAAGTATGAGGACCTAAAAATAATAAACTTTTTAATTACGTGAGGCACAAGGATTTGGAAACAATATTATTTTTATTCACAACATACACGAGTACTTCAGAAGAATAATTTTTTTCATCACAAAATACATAGGGGGCTCGACAAATTTTTTAAGCATATAAGACACAAGGAGTTGAAAAGAATATTATTTTTTTAAATAGGCATGGGACCTAAAAAGAATAAATTTTGTAATCATATAAGCATGTTAACCTGAAAATAATACATTTTGAAGCATGAAATGGTATCGTTGTATGGAGTATGTTATATGATACATGAAACTTCTAGCGATGTTGATAGTATGATGATTAATGTATGAATATGAATATGCATTAATTTGAATAAAGTATGTAATGTATGAAGCAGGATGATGTTTGTGATGTGTTGCTAAATTAATGATGCTTCATAATAAGATGTGGCATTGACGTTTACTTAAATACAAAGGATGGGGGAGTAAGACTCGTGTAAATACACAAATGCTCTAGTGTACCACTTTTATTTTTTTTGTTGCTTTTTTGAGGTGTCATAAAATCTATCAATGTAGCCATTTTTATGAACTTGAATGGAATATGATCCTTATTAACCACTTTTGACTTATATGATTAACCAATTGATTTACATTCCATTTTCATAGACATCTTTTCTTTTCATGGACATCATATGCTAGAAACTATAGACTTGCTCAAGTGCCTAACTCATAATACTAATGATAATTTTGGTGGTCCGTCATGCTAATATAAGTGAGACGCAAATCTACAATAGCAAAGTTGATGTCCCACCTATCCTATAATAGTACTCGAGTATAAGGGGTGTGTGCCAAGATGCAAGTGTACATAATTTTAGATGTGAGAAGCATTCAAATATTTTTTTGTATATTAATAATAAAGAACTCTAAAAAGTGCAAAACAAGTTAATGTACTATTTTGTTAGTTAGGAATGTACTATATTAAAAAAAACAACTTTATAGACATATTCATGCAATCAAAGGTTTTCGTCCTACCGATCTTATGAGTGTCTTTGGTGGAATCACCAGATGTTACATCAGGCCTCTCAACTTCCAAGTTTATGAAAAGATATTGAAAATGATAAGATTTTATCCTCTACATGAAAATTGGAGTTTTCATTACGTGTTTACAAATAAAATGTTGAAAACTCTCTTTATGCTCAATTTTGGAAAATATGGTATTTGATTAATGTTTTAGAAGTTAAAAAATGATTTACGGTTTGGTTAAGGTATTAACACCACATCTCCTCGTACTTAGACGATGCCATTATGAATAGCATGAATCTATACCTTAGATTTGTTTAAATATTTATTTATTTTTATATTGTTTATATTAAGGGACTAAAATCATATTCAATATTTTTATGTTTGACAAGAGTTATTTTCCTCTTATATATTTTGCAACAAAGAATCAAAACTTACATAATTTTTGGGTAAAAATATTTTGTTGATTGTGTTGGTTTTTACTATATAAATATTAAGAGAGAAGAAATAATGTTTAATTATAGTCGATCATCTCAACATCTAAAAAGGAAAGTAGCATCCTATGATGTCCATTTTTGGAGACATTAAATATTTTTATTATGAAAGTTAAAAGAAATTCTAACATTTATCATAGTTCATGTGTCTAGTTCAAGATGGAAAAGTAGTAATCATATATCCATTAATGTGTCTCAACTTGAAGGGTGGAATATATGACCTTAGTCATCATCATCCTTTTAATTCTTATTTCAATTGTTATCTATAAAAGATTAAGAGAAAAATATAACATTAATCTTTTTTGGTACATAGATAACATTGATCTAAAATTATCATTTTTAAATTTCTTAAGTTAATATATTAAAAAGATTTTATTTTTGGCGACCACATGGTAAACATAAAAAACAAGATGTGAGAATTTTTGTGTATTTTTTTTTTATAGTTGAGAAACTTTTGTTTTTTCTTTTGGAGATTAGAGTGTCTATTTATAGTTAAAATTTTGTAATTATGTAATAAGTAATATGTCATTTTTAAAATGAAAAGTGATAAGAATTACTATCTTTTTCAAAAACTGATCGAATTTCTTACCTTCACTTAAAAAACTGAAACAGTTTATTCAATTTAAAATTAACGCATAACACTTAACAATTAGGTTAATTTATTCATTTTTTAAATCAACAGATAATTTATTCATTTCAGCTTGAGGTGTTCACAATACTACATGATTCTTTTACTAAGCCAATTTTATTAGAGCAGATTGGACTAGGAATGGCAACAGAAGGGAAAAAACATAGGTAGTATTTTCCAATATCCATACTCATACTATTATAAGTACTCGTATGGGTAGTGAGTATTTGCGAGTACCCCACGGATTTTTAAGCTTCATTACATATTTATATATTTTATAATAATCAATATATAAAATAATTATTATACGAATAATAAAATTTATACATATGTTAAGTTTATCATATATTTCAATCAATAAAATTCATTATAAAGTAATACAAAATAGATAATATATAATTATAAAATAATAATAAAAATGTAATGTATATAAATTATTTAATTAAAAAATAAATTTATAAATATGTGGGTACCCGCACAGCGGATATCATAGTACCCGCACAGCGGATATCATAATACCCGCTCTCACCCATAAGTTATTTTTACGGGTACCTGTTGCGGATATTTTAGCAGGTATCCACAATACGGATATTTTTGCTATCCCTCAGATCACTATGGACTAAAAATATCCTTAACAGGTATTTAACCCAAACTCATTTGCTTAAAAATGTCTTAATATTTGATCGATGAGATGAATAAACTTCTAATTCATCTTATCATTTTAAATAGTTTACTGGGGATTAAGGGAGATAGATATAATATTAAAACTGTCAATAATTATATGATATTTACCAAAATTATTATTAATTATGGAAACTAAATAATTTTATATTTCCAACGAGTAAGTAAAAATTGTTTGATAAGAAATTCATTTTTTCTCAATATAAACTTTGAAAATTGTGCTATTACCATAAAACCTTCTTATAAAAAGAGACGAGGTACATTAATAACAATTATCATATTATTTTATAATTAATTACATAACCACTTAACACTTCCATAAATTCAATTATCATTCAAAAGAAATTATAACATAATCCATTCATCTTAAACAATGTAATAATCGATTTAAATGATTAATGTATGATGAATGATGACGATTTAGTTATTGTAATAATTTCTCACCATTATCGTAATCACAAGAAATTATTATATGACTCATTAATACATCATCAGTAGAAATTATTAGATAACCCATTGATTTTGATTCTTGAACCATATATTAATCATTTTAAATTATTAATATATTATAAATGATAATTTTGTCTCTAATAATTTCTCTTCGTTAGTTTTATAAATAATTATTTGAAATTATTAAAGTATTATCAATAATGAGAATTTAGTATATGAAATAATTTCTCATTGTTATCATAATTATTACACTGTCTATTCACGTGAAAATAATCATTAATACATTATCAATGATATATATTTGATCTATGTAATAATTTATCATTATTATTACTAGTATGTTGATTGATACTTTATATTTATCAACTTGATTTTTATTTTTTTATGGTATAGAGTTTATCATCTTGTTATATTTCTTTAGAAACTAAATAAACACTTAGATTTATGAAAATAATAAAATTATACCTGGCCTAGTGGATATGATGTACAGTTGTACACTTTGTTAAAGTGTTCTTAAATCTTCTTGGGGTGAGGAAAATAGAAAATATAAATAAGAAAATGTGTGGAAGAATATTGATGAATTGATAGAAAAGAATAAAAAACGTGTAGTTATTAACAAGAATTTTACAAAATAAAAAAATTGAAATAAAAAAATTTATTACTAATGGTTTTGGTTTTTTATATAGGATAGATAATCATAAGAAATTAGTAAATGATCCATTGAACTTTCAGAATGTAATTATCATTTTAAATTAGATGAGTATTTCTCTTCCCTCCAATAAAACTGGGACACTTCATTCTTTTTTCCTATCCAAATCAAATGCAGCTTTCTCTCTGAAATTTTGGGGTTCTGTTTGTAAATTTGGAAAATATTTGCTTGTTTTTGGATTTTTTTTTTGTACAATGACGATTTCTTCTAGGCTAAACATGGTGTTTACTGTGATTGGGTTTGCGGTTTGCACCATGTTCATTATTTTCCTATGCACAAGACTTATTTGTACTATAATTCACTTGGATGCTTCTAGGAGATCCTCTATTGAAGCTGCAACATCCAATCTCACCATGGTAAATTTTTGTTTTGTTCAAATGTTCATTTTATATATAGGAAATGAAAAGGATGATTTTTTAGATTGAATGTTTATAAGATTACTAATGAGTTTTAATAAGGGTGATTCTAATTTTAATGTATATAGGACTTGTGGATTACTAGTAGTTTTAGTCTTAAGTTTATAAGAAATGAAAAAAAGGTGACTATATCTTAATATTTAGGGAATTGAACTGGGTTTTAAATAAAACAAGTGTCTTGCACATGGGTCTTAATTAATGAGGGACCCAATTTTTTATGGGCATAAGTAATTTTCAATTTCACATATTTTATTCTTATTTAGAAGAATTTTATTATTGCATTTCTTAATTGTTACACTTATTAATTTGTTACATATTTTGTTGATAATAGTTGTTATTATTATATTATACTGTCATGGTTGATGTAGAATTAAAAATGTTACAAAAAATAAAAATAAAATATATTCCACTCAAATTATTAAAGTCACCAACAAGTGCACCTCACCAAGATAAAACTCCCATACAACTTAACCAAGCCAAAGTCAAAATTCATCAAGCCAAACTCAAAATCCACCGACCAATAGTACCACATGACCGAGGGAAAACCAATGTTGACCGAGGAATTATGACTCATGATCGAAGAAATGAGAAGCTCAAGCAACACAGTGCATCGCCCAATGTGCATCAGCCTGAGGCGCACATCCAGCTTTCTGACCGAGGCACACCTGAGGCGCACATCCAGCTTTCTGACAGAGGCGCTCTGACCGTGTCTTCCAAGTCTGGGCGCATCATGACCGAGGCGCATAAATGCCCAGGTGCTATGCCTCAGGCGCACTGACCGTGTCTGCTAGCATGAGTGCATCATGGGCGCACCATTTCTGGTTGGCCATGGCGCATCAGTTTTGACCGAGCCATGGCGCACATGCTTCTTTTGGGCTGAGCCCTTTTTCTCATTAAGCTTTTCTCACAGGCCTTTATTGTTCCTTTGGTTTCTAGATGCTTCTTAGAAGCTTTTTGCTATAGGTTGTTATGAGTTAATTTGGCTCCAAAAGTTGTTAATAGTTAGTTGCTTGCTCTTGAAGCAACAAACTTGTTATATATAGAAGTGCTCATTCACTTCTATAATCAAGGAAAATAAAAGAAGTATTATGAGGTATTCCTACGAAGCCAAGAATCTGGCTAGGCAAAAAAAAAGAGAAACTATACCTTCTTCCTTCACCAACAATCAAAACAAAATGGCAGGCTCACCTACTAATCAATCAGAAAGAGAGTCTCAACCAGTCTACAATAACAATGATTTGAAAAACCCATTCTTTCTTCACCCTGGAGACAACCCAGGCTCAATGCTAGTGACAACACCACTAGATGGCTCAAACTACCAGTGATGGAGCAGGGCCATGAGGAGGGCCCTCCTCTCCAAGAACAAATACAAATTTGCAGACGGCACGATACTTGCACCAAGAAAATCTGATCCAGAATACGACACATGGGAGCGTTGCAACACCATGGTCATATCATGGATCACTAGATGCCTCACACCAGAAATATCAGAAAGCATCATCTACATTGAGAATGCTCAAGACCTATGGCAAGACTTGAAGGACAGATTTTCAAAAGGGGATTACTTTCGAATGTCTGATCTCCTTCAAGATTTGCACTCCATCAAGCAAGCTGACAGAAGTGTCTCCAAGTACTTCACAGACTTGAAAACACAGTGGGAAGAGCTTGAGGCA
>NC_032012.1:18305344-18331360 GCF_001865875.1 Lupinus angustifolius
CAAGATCCAGGAGCAATTAATTCTAAAGCTTTGTTCAACAACTCAAGGAATCAAGGCACTTTTGGTGACAATGCACAATCTTGGAAACCAAGAAACTCAGCACCTAGAGGAGGCACTACTCAAGGCAGGGGCAGAGGATCAGGAAGGTTCACAAAAACAAACAATGTCAAGGTATGCACTCACTGTGGAAAGGAAAGGCACACAGTGGAAACATGCTACTTCAAGCATGGATTTCCACCAAACTGGCAACAAGACTCTTCAAGGCAGCCAAGCAACGTGATAAACAATGCAATCAGTGAGGACTTGGCACAACAAAGCACAAATACCTAGAGCCTTGACCCACAAGTTAAAGGAACCAAGAATTACAGGTTTGGAGCAAAACATTATGCATAATTAGCCTCCCTGCTGAAGGATTGTATTGAGACAAATGAAGGAAGCAACCACAATGTAAATCAATTTAGCATCATGCCAACCTGCCTAGACAGTGAGCCTCAAGACAACCAAGAAATCTCAGGTAATATCTCTCCTTGGGTCTTGGACACTGGTGCTACAGACCATGTCTGTCCAAATTTGAGTGAGTTCACCTCTTACCACTCAATTAAACCCATCATCATTGGCTTGCCAAATGGGTCAACCACCTTGGCAAAAGTTGCAGGAACTATTATAATCTCAACCTCAATAATATTGCATGATGTTCTACATGTACCAGAATTTAAGTACAACCTGATTTCTGTCCAGAAACTAACAAAATCTATGAATTACAAACTAATTTTTGATGCTATGAAATGTTGTATCAAGGATATGACTTCCTTGAGGACGATTGGACTTGCTGAAATGAAGGACAACTTATATGTAATCAAAGGGAACACATGGACAAGGAATAAAGGATGTGTGAATATAGCACACACTGACCCTTGTTTTGATCTGTGGCACTTTAGGCTAGGACACCCCTCCAATGACATTTTGAACTCCATTTGTAAACATTACTCTTACATAAAGCATGATCCCTCTATAGTTTGTGAACATTGTCACTATGGCAAACAGAGTAGGCTCCCTTTTTCAGTAACAACAACAGGTCTAGTCAAGTTTTTGACCTTATCCACATGGACATATGGGGGCCTATTGGGGACACATCCCTACATGGCCACAAATACTTCTTAACTGTTATAGATGATCACTCTAGGCACACTTGGATCTTCCTCATGAAGACCAAAGGGGAAGCCAGAGGCCTCATGCAGGATTTTGTCAAGCTAGTTGAAACACAATATGGAAAGATAGTCAAAGCCATAAGGAGTGACAATGGAGTTGAGTTCCAACTCCCTGCTTTCTTCAAAGAACGTGGTCTGATACACCAAACCTCTTGTGTAGAGACCCCTAACAAAACTCAGTTGTTGAAAGAAAGCATAGGCACCTCCTCAACATCACCAGAACTATCCTATTTCACTCTGGCCTGCCCAAGATGTTTTGGTGTTATGCTGTCCAGCAAGCCACCTATCTCATAAACAGAATGCCTAGCCCATCCCTACAACACAAGACACCCTATGAGCTCCTGCATAACAAACTACCAAACCTCCTTGAAACAAGGGTGTTTGGTTGCCTATGCTTTGCCTCCACCCTCACTCAGCAAAGGACCAAACTTGATCCCCGAGCCAGGAGAAGCATCTTCCTTGGCCATAGATCTGGAACTAAAGGATTTGTGCTATATGACTTAAAGAACAGAGAGATATTTCTCTCTAGAAATGTCATATTTCATGAGCACCTCTTCCCCTACAAAAGGCAAAGTCATAAGGATCACCTTGATGAGCAAACCAATAATGACCACCTTGATGGAGATCACCCTGACCTCCCATTTTTGGATATCACCTACCAAAATCATGAGGAGGAGAACAACCAGACCAGTGAGGCAGTAACACACCTAGAAGACATTAATCCTGGATTCCAAGAGACCAGAAGGTCCTCCAGAAGCAGATTCCCACCTTCTTACTTAAGAGACTACCACTGCAACCTCTTTAGCAAGAGCGTAAGTGAGATAGAAAAGAATGTTAGCCATCCCTTGTCCTCTGTCCGATCCTACAGTTCCATACTATCCACTCAATTTGACCACACCTTGGCTATCTCCACCAACATAGAGCCTAAAACCTACAACCAAGCAGTCAAGTCAAGTGAATGGATTAAAGCTATGCAAGATGAGCTTACTGCTCTTGCAGTTAATAAAACCTGGGACATTGTAGACCTCCCTGCAGGTAAGCACCCCATTGGGTGCAAATGGGTCTACAAAATCAAATACAACTCTAATGGCACTATTGAGAGGTACAAGGCTAGGCTAGTTGCAAAGGGCTTTAATCAAACTGAGGGAATTGACTTCTTTGAGACTTTTGCTCCAGTTGTTAAACTAACAACTGTTAGACTTTTACTTGCCATTGCCTCCTGTAAAAACTGGATTGTCCACCAACTCGATATAAATAATGCCTTCCTACATGGTGAGCTAAGTGAGGAGGTCTACATGACTATACCTCAAGGTGTTGTTATCCATGACACCAGTAAGGTTTGCAAGCTACAAAAATCCCTGTATGGCTTGAAGCAAGCAGGGAGACAATGGTATCAAAAACTATCTGAATGCCTTCAAAGTTTAGGATACACACAATCTCAACATGACCACTCCTTGTTCACCAAAGCCAAACAGTATGAATTCACAGCCTTGCTGGTTTATGTGGATGACCTTATCCTAGCTGGAAACAATAAGTATGAAATTGACCATGTGAGGAGCTGCTTGCACGAGCAGTTCAGAATCAAGGACCTTGGTGCCTTGAAATACTTCCTTGGCCTTGAGATCATGAGGTCTAAGCAAGGCATCAGCATATGCCAAAGGAAGTATGCCCTTGACATACTTGCTGACACAGGGTTCATCAATTGCAAACCCGTACCTACCCCTATTGTTAAAACAACCAAGCTATGCCAAAATGATTCCCCTGCTTTTAGTGATCCTGTCCTCTATAGAAGACTTGTAGGAAGGCTCCTCTACCTAACAAACACCAGACCCGATATTAGTTTTGCTGTCCAACAGCTAAGCCAGTTCATGGCCTCCCCCACTGATATGCACCACAAAGCTCTATGTAGAGTGCTAAGGTACATCAAGGGTCATCCTGGCCAAGGCCTCATCTACCCTACCACATCAACTATACAATTCAAGGTCTTTAGTGACTCTGACTGGGCAGCATGTATTGAGAAAATCTATCAGTGGGTGCTGTGCTTTCTTAGGTGATTCCCTTGTTTCTTGGAAATCAAAGAAACAAAACACTGTGGCAAGATCATCCTTAGAGGCTGAGTATCGTGCCTTAGCCTCTGCTGCTTGTGAAATCCAGTGGTTGACATATCTCATTGATGCTTTTCATATAAACCATATTAAACCTGCTTTGTTATATTGTGGTAATGACTCTGCTAGATATATAGCTGCCAACTCTGTTTTTCATGAAAGAACTAAGCACATTGACATTGATTGTCATGTGGTTAGGGAACGACTTCAATCAAAACTGTTTCACCTTCTACCTATTTCCACTTTTGAACAGGTTGCTGATATATTGACTAAAGCTCTGGATCCTACACCATTCTGCTACCTACTCTCCAAGCTTGGGGTACTTAATATGTACGCTCCAGCTTGCGGGGGGGGTATTAAAGTCACCAACAAGTGCACCTCATCAAGCTGAAACTCCCACGCAACTTAACCAAGCCAAAGTCAAAATTCATAGAGCCAAACTCAAAATCCACCGACCAATAGCACCACATGACCGAGGAAAAACCAAGGTTGACCGAGGAATTATGATCCATGATCGAAGAAATGAGAAGCTCAAGCAACACAGTGCATCGCCCAATGTGCATCAGCCTGAGGCGCACATCCAGCTTTCTGACCGAGGCACACCGACCGTGTCTTCTGAATCTAGGCGCATCATGACCGAGGCGCATGAATGCCCAGGCGCCATGCCTCAGGAAATGCCCAGGTGCTATGCCTCAGGCGCACTGACCGTGTCTGCTAGCATGAGTGCATCATGGGCGCACCATTTCTGGTTGGCCATGGCGCATCAGTTTTGACCGAGCCATGGCGCACATGCTTCTTTTGGGCTGAGCCCTTTTTCTCATTAAGCTTTTCTCACAGGCCTTTATTGTTCCTTTGGTTTCTAGATGCTTCTTAGAAGCTTTTTGCTATAGGTTGTTATGAGTTAATTTGGCTCCAAAAGTTGTTAATAGTTAGTTGCTTGCTCTTGAAGCAACAAACTTCTTATATATAGAAGTGCTCATTCACTTCTATAGTTAATGAAATAAAAGGAGAATTATGAGGTATTCCATTCAAAAGAACAATACAAATCTTAATAATGAAAGTTTGTCACATCCTCACACCTTTTTTTGTTGAAAGGTTAGCATAAATTGTTCTACATAATTAATTTTTTTTAATGTATAATGGATACTCATTTTATGCTTTTCATTCAATTTTGACATATAAATTTTACTTATTTTCTTATGACAGATAAAGTCCTCATTTTTGCATCGCAATGGGCTAGAAAATGTCAGGATCAGACATACAGTCATCGTGGTTACGGTTATTACAATGATGATCATTGCCACAATTGTGATATGAATCGTAGTGTTGTTGTGTGAATTATTTTATAATTAAAAAATATTTTTGAATTCAATGAAGTCTAATGTGATTCAATATGGTACAAATGTAGTTTAATGTGATCATTATGATTCGGTATAATACTAAATTATGGTGTGATGCGGTTGTAACGGTCACCATAACTATAATATTGTAGCTACTTTACGTCACAGTACCCAATTTAAATTATTGAGATTAAACTTTAGTGCTTTTCCATTAGAAGGTATCATTTTATTTGTATTGGATTTATCAACTCAAAGCTTAATGAGTAGGCAATTAGGAGTGCCTATAGTCTATCAAGGAAAAAAAATTGACCTTTTGGTTCTTATTTTTGGGGTACAGATTTTAGAGTTGTGTTGTTGGGTTATAGTTTTTTGTTCTTTGTACACCTTGCAGGGTTAATTTAATGTTGTCTTTCTCCCAATGAATGTGTCAATTTATTTGCATTTGATTTATAGTCTGAACAATTTTCAGATGGGACGGAGTATCCATGGTCTTGAACGTGCAACTGTAGCCAAATTTCCAACAAAGAAATACGGTGACAATTTTTTTGCTGATGCAGAAAATACTCAGTATGTTATTTCTCTGCTTAATTTTGTTTTCTCAACCTGTGTTTGAAGTTTATGAAATTAAGAAGAAAACAAATTTCATATAATCAGAGAGATGGAAATAGTGTATTGAAGTAGTAAACTTTTCTTGTAAAATGTTGTTGAAGTATTATAATTTTCTTTGCTAATGTGTTTTTTATGGAAGGTGAACTTTAACACAACAATAAGATTGTTTGTCTTGTGATTTGTCTTCAGTGCCTTGGATTCGAATCTTAGAAATAACCTCTACTCTTGCATGAGTAAGAGGACAAGACTAAATACGTCTATCTTCCACAAACCTCTTACCTGGTGGGTGCCTCAGTGCAGGGGACACCCCTTTTTAAATGTGTTCATTTGTCAATGAAAAACTGGGAATATTCTTGTCCTCTTGAATGGTTGCACGTTTGTTAAATTGTTGATTATCATATGCAAAGTGTTGTTTCAGTTGCATGTTATTCTAAAAGGTTTAAGGACTTTAGCCTTTTAACTTTATGTTTGTAACTGTGATTAATTGACTCCAATAATGATGAATATTAATTTTTGGTTATCTTGTGGTATTTTTAATCAAAACACAAAATTCACCATCCTTGATCTTTTTTACTGTGTATGTTAATGCTACTGATTTCTATGTTTCAAATCTCTAAATGGTATTTGGCGGTTTTAGTAATTATTCCGAACTTTATTTTATTTTAACATGTGCCAATCTGGACCATTTCTAAACTACTTTACCTTTTATTTGGATGATTATGTCTGTTTTTACTTGCAACCAAACATTCTGAAACTGATTTGTTCTATTTTCCAAGTTGTGACAAACTTGTTTTGTCAATTGCTAAAGGCAACCAAAATGGTATTGAAATTTGGAAATTGCATGTGCCTCTTCCTTAATGACTTTTATTCAAACAAGATCTTTGATGTTTTTTCAACACAAATACCTTCTCTATAGAGCCTTCCATACAAATGAAAATTAAAAGACAACAGAGGTCACTTTAACATCAATGATTGAATGGACTAAAGTATAGCGAAAGCAAACCTTATAAGATCTCAGTGGATTTTGTTTTGTTATTTAGTATTTTTGTCCATCTTGCTCCTAGAAGAGTGAAAGAATGATTGTTCATTGTTCCAACCTTGCTCATCTTGTTGAAATTTTGGACTATTGCTTCGGAAGGGGTTGATTCCCATTGCTTCCTGTAATTCGTTTGCGAGTTGAGTTTTGGGGGCCAAATGAAAGAAATGAAAGGCTTTCTAGAATCAATATCAAAGTATATTTCATGACTATTAAGCATTTTTTTTCCTTCCCCTTCAAAATCCAACTCACAAATAGAACCATTTGCGAGTTGAGTTTTGGAGGGGAGAAAGGGAAAAAGAAGGCTTCATGACCACGAAATACACTTATGAAATGACTCTGAAGCTTTTCCTTCATTTTTTTCTTTCTAAAACTCAACTCTTAAACAGACCATTTGAGGATAAATATATCAACTTTTGTTTTTACGAATTTATGATGTCGGGAACTTAATAGTGGCGACACGAGGGTGCTTTAGGTATCGATTTTTGTCAAATGATCATTGATGAAGATGGATATTCAATTGTGTTGTATGTGCAGATGTGCAATCTGCCTCTCAGAGTACCAAGACCAACATGTACTACGAATCCTACCCAATTGTGGACACTCATTCCATATGACCTTCATAGACTTATGGCTGCTGCAGAATTCAACTTGTCCCGTTTGCCGAATATCATTGTGCGAATTTCCTGCGAAAAGCAACTAATGCGACCCGTTTTCAGCCCGGCTTCGCGACATAATTGTAGCATGGAATCGTTTGAAACTAATCATTGTCATTGTATGATGACTAATGATGGATTATCATCAAGGACCCCTGACAAAAATGGGGTGAACACTTCAGAAGAGGACCATTTTCCAACTGAGGATGGTGTAGCAGTTGATAGGGACAATATAAATTGTCCAAGTCAGGGTGATCTCAGTAAAGATGGAGGGAAGAAGCATGTAGAGAGCACATGAAATTCCTAGTTTTGTTTGGTTTCTTGAAAATCTAAGCTTCTTAATGTGTTAATTTGAAATCACAAATGAGTAGAGGTCATGTTCTAAAATTGGAGTGAAGTGTATTGACATGTTGAAAGATGAGTCTTTATACCAGATGGTCTTGCAAATCTTTATCACTTACAAGGAAGTGACATGCCACAAAGTAATATTTTGTTTGTTAATAATTGATTTATAAGTGATATATGACATTTTCTTATGGTTATAAGAATTTGAAGGAAAATATAACATTGTCCCAAAAAATTGTCTATTTATTTTCTTTCATTTTACTATCTCTATATATAGTAGAGAATATATCTTCTACTTGTCATTTCAAATAAAGTAAATTCCAAATCAAATCATAAATCTCATTCAAATTCTCATCTACACATCAAACTACGAATTCTAACAAAAAAAATTAAACTCTATTTTACCAAGAGACATACATGAGCTTTTCATATCTTGATATATCATCTATTCAAATGGATCACATTTAAACTCATATATAATTTATAATCAGTTATTCACGGACTGTATTACAATTTTTGTCAAGGCAATTAAATTTATTTTATATTCTACCAACTTCCATGTTATTTACGGTATCTAAATTCCTACATATACAAGAGTGATTGTTCTTTAGAATTTGTTTGGAAGTGTAGTTTTGGAGGGAAATGAATAATTTTGGAAAATCTTCCTCTCGTTTGGAAGTTGGATGAAGGAAGAATAAGTTTTGAAGGGGCCTCCAAAATCTTTAGAATTTCTTATGGTTAATTATATTTTTAAAAAACTAATAAAAAAATATTCTTACATTATTATTTGTTTATTATCCTCGTCTAAATTTCATACTATCAAACAAGAGATGATTGTATGGATAAAGCCTTATTTAAAATATAGAAACTATGGGTCAATACTTATTGTTCTTTATTAGCTAAAAGATGGTGGGTCTGGGATAGTGATTGCTCTTTAATTGAATATTCAATGGAGCCCATGGGTCAATACTTCTTGCTCTTAGTTGAAAGATGGAGAGTCCCAATTAACCTTAATGATATTGTAGCCATTAGTGAACAGGATTTGACCCTATTTACTCATCTGGTATTGTTTGATCATAATATGATACAAATAGAGTCATGTTTAGGGCTTGATTCAGGTTTAAAGATTACACTGGTCAACATTTAAGGCTGTGTATGACTAAGCATGACTCGGTCTATTCAAATGTGTACAGAGGAACCTCACATTTTTGTCAATATTATTATTGATTATCTAATTTTTTCATCATATATACATGATTAATAATATATATACATATTCCATTTTATATGTCAATTTACATATTCATAATAATAAATACTATTGAGAATACTTTATTTAAAATGAGTATGCATTATATTTAATTAGATTCAGGGTCAGGTTCAAGTTTAAAGGTTGATCCGTTGATATTTAGGGTTAGGTTAGCTTCAGATTTACGATCAAGTCTGGGTTCAAAAAAATAACCCAGCCAACATTTAGAGTAATACATCTCAATAGTGCTTATGCTCACCCCTAATTATACCATACCAATCTTTTTATTTGAATGACTTATGTATCAAACTATTGGGAAAAGATGAAAAATTATGATATTGGGCAATAATATGAGAGTGTTAATTGAAATTAGAGTAAATATTCACTTTATTCCTTCTTATTTTTTAACCTTACCAGTTTAGTTCTTCAAAAAAGAAAAGATCTAAGATGATCATAAAAAATTTTAAATGTGAGTCAAATTAGTCATTTTTGAGGTCAACTGGTAAGGTCTTTTCTATGAGGAATCATTTTAGGTCTTTTCTTTAAAAAAGAAAAATGATTAATTTGACTCACATTTAAAACTATGAGGAATCATTTTAGATCTTTTCTTTTTGAAGGACTAATTGGTAAGGTAAAAAAATATGATGAACTTTTGAAATTATTTTAGTTGTGCCAAAACTTTTGCAACATAACCGCACACCCAACATACTTGCAAAATTCGTTTTTTATGATGTATAAAAAGAAATTGTTCATAAAATAAAAATAAAAAATCAAATTCAAATTGATGATGAGAGTAGGTTTTCAACTATTGGTTGCTAATCAATGTTACTTAACCCTAGGCTCTAATCATGGTTATTCTCAAACTCCAAATAATTGACATAATATATATCACATTTCTTTCAAAGTCTCTCTAATAAAATTTTAATTTTTGAAAATCACAAAATTAAGAAAAAATCCATATTCACGCAATTATTTCAGTTTACTTTTCTAGCAAAGTTACATCTGATTTTTATTTTAAAATTCTTAAAACATCCGTTTAGAAATAGTGAGTTGTGAAAGTAAACATATCATAAAACTTATATTAGCAAATTTCATTGTAAATGTTATATTCTTATAATGACCCAAAAGAGGTTAATTGTAAAGACAATGAGTAATTTTTTAAAATAAAATACCTGTAATCCAAAACAATCAGAATAATTTAGTACACCAAAAATGAAATATAATTTTATAAAATACAAAAATATGGATATGAATGACTTGAGTTTGACTAAAGGAAGAGTCACCAATAAATGCATACAATGCATTTCACAAACATTATCTAAGAACAACATAAAGAGTATAATTACATAAAATATTTGTTAAATTATCGAAATTACCCCTGACTCTCACCACTTTAGTCATGAATTAAAATGAGCCTAGACTTGAGGGGGAAGTATTATATAAAACAAAGCAAAAAATAAGATGAAATAACAGTTATATCATTATATTTATATTTATAATAATATTTTTATCTTTAAAATTAATTGTAAAAAATAGTATTTAATGGAGAGGATCCTTAATCGGTTCTACCCGGACTCCTCTCCATTACTCCTTAAAGAGTGTTAAAATTTGGGTATCTACAGGCTGTCCGAGGCCATTTTTTTTCTAACAAAAATATATGGAATTTTGCATATGTTTATATAATAATGCACCTGATTGAATTGAATATAGTATTCATATTGACCTACCCACCTTGATGCTCTATGTCACTTATCTAAACTCATAATTGCATAAAACTCAAAGCTTCCATAATAAACTAATCATATAGCAAGTTGTCACACATGTATATCTGTCACATTCATCATTCAAAATTATCAGCCCAAGATAGTTTAGTTGTGTTTCTTTTACCAACACAACCTTCAATCATGTTTATGCTATTAAACTAATTCCACTCTTTTACAACATTCATGTCAACCTGATCTATTCTTTCATATTTCTTAGTTTATAGTAGAAGATACATATTGTTGTTATCATAAGTATTAGATGAAGGTACACATTTGTACTTAGAATATTAGCTGCAGAGAAAAATTGAAGCTTTTGCAGAAATAATTCAGAAGAACAAAGATGGGAACTAATGCTCACAACTCTGGGGAAGTGTATAGAAGTAACAGTGTAAAGGGCTTTGCTATAAACCACTCAATCTCAACTCTTCCAGAAGATGCAGGGTTGAAATTTGTTCTCAAGTCTCAAGGTCATGATGCTTTACCTGTTGAATTTAATATTACTTTGTCTAAGCTTAGTTCTAAGTTTATATGACACCTCTATCATGAGAAATTCTTAGTAAGAAAAGTCTTACACACATCATTTCTTAAGTAAAAAAGGTTCCAGTGCATGAGACTATCACATATTAGAGTCTGAGGAGAGTAGATGTACGTAGTCTTACTCTTACCCTCACCTCGCAAACGAATAGGTTATTTCTAGGATTTGAACTAATGACCTTCAGGCCGGAAGGCAATTAGCCTTACTGTTGCGCTGAGGCACCCTGTAGATCATTTCTTAAGTACTAATCATTATTTGGCTTGTTTAAATTTTATACATCTCTATATTTCTTAATGAGATGTAATGAACACAATCAAGAATTGTGTGATTATCAGTGATTTTCATGGAGTTTTGAGCTTACTCCATTATGGTAAGAAAAGGGTATTGATCAATTTTGTATATGGTGGTGTATGTTATGCAGGATCATGGTTTCACTGTGGGTATCATTTGACAACATCTATTGTGGGACCAGTGCTTCTAACTCTTCCTTTCTCATTCACTCTTCTTGGTTGGGGTGGAGGAATGCTTTGGTTAACCCTTGCAGGCCTTGTCACTTTCTATTCATATAACCTTTTATCTATGGTCTTAGAACATCATGCACAACTCGGGCATCGCCAGCTTCGATTCAGGGATATGGCTAGAGATATTTTAGGTGGATATCTAGCCTCCTTAATTGGTTTCCTTATATGAATTAGAAAGAAAAATAGTCACATTTTTCACTTAACCATCATGTTTTAACTTTTTTGGCATTTATTCATGATATTCCTTCTTCTACTTCTCTAAATTCTTATCAGAAATGTGAAAGTTTCATCTTTAATTCAAAATATGTTGCTAATGTTTTTGAAGCTGAAACTGTTACTTTTCCTTGAGTGCTTGTCTTTATCAAAAATTAGTACTTTTGTTTTAGAAAAAAGCTACAAACTACAGCTTGCAATCACCAACATGAAACTTTGAAGTGCTGCTGCTTTTTAGTTTTTCTGGATAAGTAACCACTAACAACTAAAAATGCTCTTAACAGAAAGTGCTTATTTTATACTAATTTAGTTGGTATTGAACCTATAGTTTGATTCTTCTTGTCCCTAATAGTTTCCTTTTTTTTCAAGTTATCGTTGTTTCTAATTACTTTCCCTTTGTTGGAGGATTAAAAGGGTTATTAATTCATAGCATATATTATATGATAGGACATGGATGGGACAAATATTATGTAGGCCCCCTTCAATTTCTCATATGCTTTGGTACAGTAATTGGTGGTCCTCTTGTTGGAGGAAAAAGCCTCAAGGTATTAATACTGAGAATCAATTTCTAACTACAGATTATGAAAATTTTCATCCCAAATGTACTGTTTCATTGAGAAGCTACATTTGTTTTTCTGTTGTTCAGTTCATTTACGCGCTCTACAACCCGGATGGATCAATGAAGCTGTACCAGTTTATCATTATATGTGGAATCATAACACTACTTTTGGCTCAACTTCCATCTTTTCATTCCCTTAGGCACATTAATTTGCTATCTCTGATTCTTTCTGTGACTTATTCCACACTAGTCATGATCGGTTCGATATACATCGGTAAGAAAAGGTACAAAAAACACACTGGAATTGGAAGCCTAAGCAGAAACTTGTAATCCACTTGATGCATTGCTTGTATCTCATTCTCTACCACAGGTCATTCAAAGAATGCACCACCTAAACATTATTCTCTGCAAGGTTCTCATGTAGATCAACTCTTTGGTGTTTTCAATGGTATTTCAATCATTGCTACTGCATATGCTAGTGGAATCATTCCAGAAATACAGGCCAGTTCAGAATCTTATTCATTTTGAGAGAACAAATATATTAACATGAAATATTCTTCAACTTTTTGTATGGTCACAAA
Source organism: Lupinus angustifolius (assembly GCF_001865875.1). Lineage (NCBI taxonomy): Eukaryota > Viridiplantae > Streptophyta > Magnoliopsida > Fabales > Fabaceae > Lupinus > Lupinus angustifolius. Next base: position 18,318,065 of record NC_032012.1, read on the forward strand.
AAAACAAATGCATGGATGAAAATTAAAACATCTTATTAACACCATGCAGGCTAATATCTTAAAAAATCTATAATATGCTAATCGAGTCGATTCCATGATTCAAATATACATTCTCTTTTAACTAAGTATGACTTTTAATCTATGTTATGAATTTTTTTTGAGTGAATTAAATATATTTCTGCAATGCACGAGATACTTACTAGTTTTTCTGCGACTTGCAGGCAACTTTGGCACCTCCAGTAAAGGGCAAAATGTTCAAAGGACTGTGTCTTTGTTATTCAGTGATAGCCAGTACCTTTTATTGTGTTGCCATATCAGGTTATTGGGCATTTGGAAATCAAGCCAATGGAACAATTCTTACTAACTTCATTGGAGAGACAAAGACTTTGCTGCCCAAATGGTTTTTCTTGATTACTAATTTATTCATCCTTGTACAAGTGATGGCAATGACTGCGGTAAGAACAACTACCTGGTATATATTTGTCAATTTTACAATTTTACGTCATAGGTGTAGAGTCTGTTTGGAAAAACTTGCTGATACTAATGCGATTGTAGCTGAAAGCTGTCAAACTAGCTTATGCTAATGAGATTGTAGCCGAAAGTTGTCAAACTAGCTAATACTAATGAGATTGTAGCCAAAAACAGTCAAACTAGCTGATACTAAAAAGATTGCACCCGAAAGCTGTAAAACTAGCAGATACTAATGAGATTGTAGCCGAAAGCTGTGAAACTAGCTAAAAGTTGTGAAATTGTAGCTACTTAGTTAAATTTTGTTAAATGGCCTAAGAGAACATGCAATATCATGCCAGGTTGTGGTAAAAATTATCATTAGGTGAAAAATTAAGAAAACAATTATTGCCATCTTTGAACACTAGTTTATATCAAAGTAGCTTTCCAAAAGCTATAATGTCTATTTATCTTTTCATTGAGTCAATAAGCTATAATTAACCAAATAAGATATAAGTTAGTCAAATAGTTTATTAGAAAGAGTGCATACATTTTGCAAATGTAGCATTTGACCTTATGGATGAATAAACTATACATTGGTTGTTATGTTACAGGTTTACCTGCAACCAACAAATGAATTATTTGAAACAACATTTGGGGACCCAAAAATGGGGCAATTTTCGATGCGCAATGTCGTGCCAAGGATACTATCTCGGTCACTATCAGTGGCTGCAGCCACAACTTTTGCAGCAATGTTGCCATTCTTTGCAGATTTATTGTCCTTGTTTGGGGCATTTGCATTTATTCCTCTTGATTTCATTTTGCCAATGGTTTTCTATAATATGACTTTCAAGCCTTCAAAACATAGCATAATCTTTTGGGGGAACACATTGATTGCAATAGTATCCTCAGTTTTGGTTGTAATAGGAGGAATAGCATCAATTAGACAAATAGTTATTGATGCCAAAACATATCATTTATTTGCTGATATGTAAAAATTATAGCAATACATACAAAAAAATTGTTGTTGCAATTCTTTTAGTCATTTCAAATCAAGCTAATTGTTTCAATAGTTTGGACTTCTTACTCATTAACATTCAATGGTAATATGCAATTCAGGTAATTACTACGATAACTTCTTTTTTCATAATTTACTTTAAAATTGTTCATATTTTCCAATACATCAACCAATTCGCAAAGGGTACACATCTACTGTTTCACATTTTGTGTCACTTTCATGGGTATGGGTATGGGTATGTGATTAATCAGAAAAAATATATTTAACTTCAAATTTAATTATTAAATATTTTTCTAATCAATCATAAACCTATGGTACATGGAGTGACACAAAATGTGGGACAACAAATATACTCCCGATTTCATCTCAATGGTATAAACTTATCTTTTATTGTTAAAATAGATCATGCAATTCATCAATTGATAAGGATTCAAGTCATATTTCATAAGGATGTGAGTTGGATCTCATTGTCGATGTAATAATTTTATTGACAACTAGTTTATAAGCAATATCTATAAGATTTCTTGAAGTATAGGGCACCTTTGTACTTAAAACTTAACTTATCTATACCTTTATTTATTAAAAAGAATATTATCATGTATAAAAAAAGCTTCTCTCAGTCTATATCCATAGACTTAATGCATAAAAAACTTAAACTTGTAAGCTTAAAAGCGAGTTTACGAAAATCAAAGCCGTGATAGATAGATTAAATGAAGCTAAATCTCCAAAGTTTTTTTGGAGAGCATGATGCCTTCACTGAATTTAATGAAATAAATTGTTTTCTCTTTCAAACACCAATAATGATGTCATTATTGACCGAGTAAATGTGATTTAAAAATGTGTAGGTATGGGTATGGAGAACACCAAATTAATGTTTTTTTTTTATAATTTGAATAAGCATCAATTCAACAAATGAGGTTAATTTTTATTAGTGGGGAGTTACATGGTGATTATCATTATCGATTAAAGAATAGTTACCATCATCTTAATTTAATTTAGGTCATTAAATAAGAAATTAGCAGATTATTTTCAATATTCTCCCCTGGACCAAAAATTGATGAAACCACAACATAAGTTTAATGAATAAACATTTTGCACCGAATCTCATCCACGTAAATAGATAATTAATTAATAGATTAAAACAGCACCATAAGTTATAAAGGGCATGCATAATTAATAACTTATAAAACATATGGTACAAACAAATGAACTTGGTTCCTCTCCAAGAATCGAAAGACTAGTTTTATGTTTGACAAGTTCATCACATTTTACTTTTTTTTTTGTTTTTTTATTATTTTTCTCTCTAATATCGGAGAGGATTCTAACTCCACACACTACCTCTAATCATATATGGCACAGAAATAGAACAAAATTCATGTTGGTCCCATAATAAACTTCTATAGATTTTTCTTACCATGACAATAACAACAACACCATCCTTATGATTTATAATAGAATATTTCAAACCTAAGCATATAGGATGCCTCTTCTATACTTTTCACTTAGAAATTCTTAAATATATATACTTTCATTTCATGCAATATTGAGTTTATATTAGGTTATTGGACTATTGTTATATATAAAGCCCCTTTACCCTTTTTCCTTTTCTGTTGGTTAGTTGGGTTAGTTTCCTCTTTTAGTTAGGTTAGTTAGTTTATTTTACTATATAAGGCAAGTTATTTATCATTATCAATCAATCAACATATTCATTATCAATCATTAAAATCATTTCATCTTTTTCACCATGTTGAAATCCAATATGGTATCAGAGCTCTCAAATTGAGAGCTCTGCTGCTTACTCACCATTCTTTCATCTTTCTAATCTCCCCTCAGATCCATCATTCCCTTCATTTCATCTATCATTTTTTCATTCATCAAGTTGCGTATCCATTATGTTACGATTCAGCCACTTAGTTCAACCATTCTTCATCTTCTTGCAAAATCTTGCAAATCGTGGCCCATAAATTTCTCATTCTTCAAGCTGAAGTTCGCCTTCTTCACTTCAAGATAAAAATCCCTAATCTTCATCATGCAGATAAAAAATAACAACAACAATCTTCAGTTGATCGATGCTTCTCAAAACCCATCAAGTTCGTTTTACCTACATCTTTGTGAGAATCTCGAATTCATACTAGTATCTCCTCCCCTTGATGGCACAAATTACAATTCTTGGAGTAGAGCTATGAGAAGAGTTCTCAGATCCAAAAATAAATACAAATTTGTCAATGGCACTATCAGAATGCCAAGTACAACCGATCCAACCTTTGAAGCATGGGAAAGATGCAATAATATGATAGTGTCTTGGATAAACAGATCATTATCACCTCAGATTGCTCAGAGTTTGGTTTATATAGATGAAGCACAAGTACTATGGCAATATCTTAAGGACAGGTTCTCCAAGGAGACTATTTTAGGACTTCTGACCTTTTTCAAGAAATTCATTCAATATGGCAAGGAGATCGTAGTATCTCTAGCTTCTTCACTGAACTCAAAATAATTTGAGAGGAACTAGATGCTTTGAGGCCACTAATCCCACGTATCTGTGATGTGAAGTGTGCATGTGAATCTATGAAGAACATCAACCACTATCAAGAATCTGAATATGTCATTTGCTTTCTCAAGGGTCTTAATGATCAATATGGAACAATTAAGGCGCAAATCCTACTAATGGAACCATTGCCAACAATAAACAAGGCATTATCTTTGGCCATACAGTAAGAAAGGCAATTGGATGGAGTAATCATTGAGAATCAAAGAAGTGTTATCAACAATGTTACCTCAAAGGCAACATGGAGAAATTCATCACAAAAAGGGCACTGGGTTCAACTCAAGAGGACCACAAGACATCAATAAATTCAATGGCAGAGGCATGTATAATGGAAATTCACAGTCTTATGCTAATAACAACTTTGGAAATAGATCTAATAGTAGAGGTACTGGATCTAAGGTTTGTACCTTTTGTGGGAGAGAAAATCACATTGTTAAGACTTGTTATTTCAAGCATGGGTTTCGCCCTACTTTCAAGCCTAGACAAAGACAAACTGAGCCTGCCATCAACTCTAGCATATGTCAAAATGATACCACACTAACTGCTTCAACCATAAATGAAGAAAAAGAAAGTGATGAGAAAGTTGTTTTGACTTTCAATTCTACACATTATGTGAACCAAACATCAACTGATGAAGATATCCATCCTCATTCAGGTATGCATCATTCTCCAAATTATTGGATACTTGATACAAGTGCCATATATCATGTGACTAATGATCTGTCCAATTACAAAACCTACCATGTCATAACACCTATACTTATAAGACTACCTAATTGTGCCTATGTATTAGCCAAACATTCTGGCACTGTGGTTCTCTCTGCCAAATTACACTTCTATAATATTTTACACATACTTGGTTTTACTTATAATCTCATATCTCTTCATAAACTTACAACTTGCTCCAATTGCATTGTTATATTTGATCACAATTATTGCCTCATTCAGGATACAAGTACCTTGAGAATGATTGGACTTGTAGAGGTCTCCAATCACTTATACATTTTTCACAATTTAACTACTTCTATTAAGCATGTTTTACATACTTTTAATTCTGACTCTGTTCATGAATTTGATCTGTGGCATTTTCGTTTGGGCCATCCTTCCCATTCTATTTTTGAACTAATGTGCTCACAATATCCATATATGAAATTACACATGAATAAAGCTTGTGATACTTGTCATATTGCAAAACAATCCAAAAGACCTTTTCCTATTAGCACAACTACCAATACTCAACCTTTTGCACTCATCCAAATGGATATTTCGGGTCTTTTAAAGTGTCTATCTATTCATGGTCACAAATATTTTCTAACTATTGTGGATGATTTCACAAGGCATACTTGATTATTTCTTATGATGTCTAAAGCTGATACAAGGGATATAGTAAGAAATTTTGTTCAATTTGTTCTTGTCCAATATAGTCAACATGTTAAGATTATTATATCTAACAATGGAGTAGAATTTATGATACCTAAATTCGATGCTACTTCTGGTATAATTCATCAAATATCATGTGTTGAGACTCCCCAGCAAAACTTTATTGTAGAAAGAAAACATATGCATATCCTTAATGTGACTAGGTCTCTCTTATTTCAATCTCATTTACTCCTATGATTCTAGACTTATGTTGTTAAACATGCAGTCCACTTGATCACATCATGTGATCAAGATAATGGTTTGCCAAACTATCATCTTCTCTATTATCTCTTGGCTATATATAATCACATCATGATCATTCATTGTTTACTAAGCATAACAAATCTGGTTTTACTGCTCTTGTGATTTATGTTGATGACCTTATCCTTGCTGGTAATAATCCCACTGAAATTGCTCATGTTAAAGATTACTTACACATTGTTTTTAAGATCAAACATCTTGGTCTTATGAGATACTTTCTTGGCCTAGAAGTTGCTCACTCCCAACAAGGTTTCACCTTTTGTCAACGCAAATATACTCTTGATTTACTATTTGATACAGGTTTCCTGCACTATAAGCCAATTCAAACTCCTATGGTCAAAGGCCAATCCCTTCACCAAGATGAGATTCCTCCATTCTTGGACCCTATGCTATAGAGACAATTGGTAGGTCGTCTCCTTTACCTCACAAACATTCGCCTTGACATTACCTTTGTTGTCCAGCAACTGTTGTTACCGTAGCTTGCAGCAATTCTAAATGGCACGAAATAATACTTACTGGCTGAGTCACGACCAGATCGCTCTCTTTAAGACGTTTCGTGGCACTGCCCAAAATGTGCAAGTAGACTATCAACCACGCCGTCCCCAGGATAAAACAGCCCAGATCTCTGTTATCGAATTCTTACTGCATTGTAAGAATCGATCTCGAATACACCCACCACAATATGGCTACCAGTGCCAATTATCGAAATTACCCACAATATGGCTACCCGTGCCAATTCTCTTCCCACAGTACTGACTACCAGTGTCAGTTCTCGAAATCCCACAATATGGCTACCAGTGCCAATTCTTTACCCACAATACTGACTACCATTGTCAGTTCTCGAAATCCCACTTTGGCTACATGTGCCAATTCTTAAGTGCCACGGAAAGAAAGAGGGAGAAGTTTGCCGGAAATGCGTCGGCGGAATATTAGGGGGGAGAAAGAAAAGTTGAGAGGAGACGCCTTCAACTTGGTGCAAGTTAAAATGAAGGGTGAAAGCCTCTATTTATAACATGAGATTTTTCTCATGTTCCTCATTTCTCCCATGTGGGACTTAGGAGCTTAATTTTTTATTTTTTCAAAACTCTTCCATGTGGGACTTTGAGAGTTGTTTTTTCAAACTCTTCTATGTGGGACTTAATTTTTTTTGAGTGAATTAAATATATTTCTGCAATGCACGAGATACTTACTAGTTTTTCTGCGACTTGCAGGCAACTTTGGCACCTCCAGTAAAGGGCAAAATGTTCAAAGGACTGTGTCTTTGTTATTCAGTGATAGCCAGTACCTTTTATTGTGTTGCCATATCAGGTTATTGGGCATTTGGAAATCAAGCCAATGGAACAATTCTTACTAACTTCATTGGAGAGACAAAGACTTTGCTGCCCAAATGGTTTTTCTTGATTACTAATTTATTCATCCTTGTACAAGTGATGGCAATGACTGCGGTAAGAACAACTACCTGGTATATATTTGTCAATTTTACAATTTTACGTCATAGGTGTAGAGTCTGTTTGGAAAAACTTGCTGATACTAATGCGATTGTAGCTGAAAGCTGTCAAACTAGCTTATGCTAATGAGATTGTAGCCGAAAGTTGTCAAACTAGCTAATACTAATGAGATTGTAGCCAAAAACAGTCAAACTAGCTGATACTAAAAAGATTGCACCCGAAAGCTGTAAAACTAGCAGATACTAATGAGATTGTAGCCGAAAGCTGTGAAACTAGCTAAAAGTTGTGAAATTGTAGCTACTTAGTTAAATTTTGTTAAATGGCCTAAGAGAACATGCAATATCATGCCAGGTTGTGGTAAAAATTATCATTAGGTGAAAAATTAAGAAAACAATTATTGCCATCTTTGAACACTAGTTTATATCAAAGTAGCTTTCCAAAAGCTATAATGTCTATTTATCTTTTCATTGAGTCAATAAGCTATAATTAACCAAATAAGATATAAGTTAGTCAAATAGTTTATTAGAAAGAGTGCATACATTTTGCAAATGTAGCATTTGACCTTATGGATGAATAAACTATACATTGGTTGTTATGTTACAGGTTTACCTGCAACCAACAAATGAATTATTTGAAACAACATTTGGGGACCCAAAAATGGGGCAATTTTCGATGCGCAATGTCGTGCCAAGGATACTATCTCGGTCACTATCAGTGGCTGCAGCCACAACTTTTGCAGCAATGTTGCCATTCTTTGCAGATTTATTGTCCTTGTTTGGGGCATTTGCATTTATTCCTCTTGATTTCATTTTGCCAATGGTTTTCTATAATATGACTTTCAAGCCTTCAAAACATAGCATAATCTTTTGGGGGAACACATTGATTGCAATAGTATCCTCAGTTTTGGTTGTAATAGGAGGAATAGCATCAATTAGACAAATAGTTATTGATGCCAAAACATATCATTTATTTGCTGATATGTAAAAATTATAGCAATACATACAAAAAAATTGTTGTTGCAATTCTTTTAGTCATTTCAAATCAAGCTAATTGTTTCAATAGTTTGGACTTCTTACTCATTAACATTCAATGGTAATATGCAATTCAGGTAATTACTACGATAACTTCTTTTTTCATAATTTACTTTAAAATTGTTCATATTTTCCAATACATCAACCAATTCGCAAAGGGTACACATCTACTGTTTCACATTTTGTGTCACTTTCATGGGTATGGGTATGGGTATGTGATTAATCAGAAAAAATATATTTAACTTCAAATTTAATTATTAAATATTTTTCTAATCAATCATAAACCTATGGTACATGGAGTGACACAAAATGTGGGACAACAAATATACTCCCGATTTCATCTCAATGGTATAAACTTATCTTTTATTGTTAAAATAGATCATGCAATTCATCAATTGATAAGGATTCAAGTCATATTTCATAAGGATGTGAGTTGGATCTCATTGTCGATGTAATAATTTTATTGACAACTAGTTTATAAGCAATATCTATAAGATTTCTTGAAGTATAGGGCACCTTTGTACTTAAAACTTAACTTATCTATACCTTTATTTATTAAAAAGAATATTATCATGTATAAAAAAAGCTTCTCTCAGTCTATATCCATAGACTTAATGCATAAAAAACTTAAACTTGTAAGCTTAAAAGCGAGTTTACGAAAATCAAAGCCGTGATAGATAGATTAAATGAAGCTAAATCTCCAAAGTTTTTTTGGAGAGCATGATGCCTTCACTGAATTTAATGAAATAAATTGTTTTCTCTTTCAAACACCAATAATGATGTCATTATTGACCGAGTAAATGTGATTTAAAAATGTGTAGGTATGGGTATGGAGAACACCAAATTAATGTTTTTTTTTTATAATTTGAATAAGCATCAATTCAACAAATGAGGTTAATTTTTATTAGTGGGGAGTTACATGGTGATTATCATTATCGATTAAAGAATAGTTACCATCATCTTAATTTAATTTAGGTCATTAAATAAGAAATTAGCAGATTATTTTCAATATTCTCCCCTGGACCAAAAATTGATGAAACCACAACATAAGTTTAATGAATAAACATTTTGCACCGAATCTCATCCACGTAAATAGATAATTAATTAATAGATTAAAACAGCACCATAAGTTATAAAGGGCATGCATAATTAATAACTTATAAAACATATGGTACAAACAAATGAACTTGGTTCCTCTCCAAGAATCGAAAGACTAGTTTTATGTTTGACAAGTTCATCACATTTTACTTTTTTTTTTGTTTTTTTATTATTTTTCTCTCTAATATCGGAGAGGATTCTAACTCCACACACTACCTCTAATCATATATGGCACAGAAATAGAACAAAATTCATGTTGGTCCCATAATAAACTTCTATAGATTTTTCTTACCATGACAATAACAACAACACCATCCTTATGATTTATAATAGAATATTTCAAACCTAAGCATATAGGATGCCTCTTCTATACTTTTCACTTAGAAATTCTTAAATATATATACTTTCATTTCATGCAATATTGAGTTTATATTAGGTTATTGGACTATTGTTATATATAAAGCCCCTTTACCCTTTTTCCTTTTCTGTTGGTTAGTTGGGTTAGTTTCCTCTTTTAGTTAGGTTAGTTAGTTTATTTTACTATATAAGGCAAGTTATTTATCATTATCAATCAATCAACATATTCATTATCAATCATTAAAATCATTTCATCTTTTTCACCATGTTGAAATCCAATATGGTATCAGAGCTCTCAAATTGAGAGCTCTGCTGCTTACTCACCATTCTTTCATCTTTCTAATCTCCCCTCAGATCCATCATTCCCTTCATTTCATCTATCATTTTTTCATTCATCAAGTTGCGTATCCATTATGTTACGATTCAGCCACTTAGTTCAACCATTCTTCATCTTCTTGCAAAATCTTGCAAATCGTGGCCCATAAATTTCTCATTCTTCAAGCTGAAGTTCGCCTTCTTCACTTCAAGATAAAAATCCCTAATCTTCATCATGCAGATAAAAAATAACAACAACAATCTTCAGTTGATCGATGCTTCTCAAAACCCATCAAGTTCGTTTTACCTACATCTTTGTGAGAATCTCGAATTCATACTAGTATCTCCTCCCCTTGATGGCACAAATTACAATTCTTGGAGTAGAGCTATGAGAAGAGTTCTCAGATCCAAAAATAAATACAAATTTGTCAATGGCACTATCAGAATGCCAAGTACAACCGATCCAACCTTTGAAGCATGGGAAAGATGCAATAATATGATAGTGTCTTGGATAAACAGATCATTATCACCTCAGATTGCTCAGAGTTTGGTTTATATAGATGAAGCACAAGTACTATGGCAATATCTTAAGGACAGGTTCTCCAAGGAGACTATTTTAGGACTTCTGACCTTTTTCAAGAAATTCATTCAATATGGCAAGGAGATCGTAGTATCTCTAGCTTCTTCACTGAACTCAAAATAATTTGAGAGGAACTAGATGCTTTGAGGCCACTAATCCCACGTATCTGTGATGTGAAGTGTGCATGTGAATCTATGAAGAACATCAACCACTATCAAGAATCTGAATATGTCATTTGCTTTCTCAAGGGTCTTAATGATCAATATGGAACAATTAAGGCGCAAATCCTACTAATGGAACCATTGCCAACAATAAACAAGGCATTATCTTTGGCCATACAGTAAGAAAGGCAATTGGATGGAGTAATCATTGAGAATCAAAGAAGTGTTATCAACAATGTTACCTCAAAGGCAACATGGAGAAATTCATCACAAAAAGGGCACTGGGTTCAACTCAAGAGGACCACAAGACATCAATAAATTCAATGGCAGAGGCATGTATAATGGAAATTCACAGTCTTATGCTAATAACAACTTTGGAAATAGATCTAATAGTAGAGGTACTGGATCTAAGGTTTGTACCTTTTGTGGGAGAGAAAATCACATTGTTAAGACTTGTTATTTCAAGCATGGGTTTCGCCCTACTTTCAAGCCTAGACAAAGACAAACTGAGCCTGCCATCAACTCTAGCATATGTCAAAATGATACCACACTAACTGCTTCAACCATAAATGAAGAAAAAGAAAGTGATGAGAAAGTTGTTTTGACTTTCAATTCTACACATTATGTGAACCAAACATCAACTGATGAAGATATCCATCCTCATTCAGGTATGCATCATTCTCCAAATTATTGGATACTTGATACAAGTGCCATATATCATGTGACTAATGATCTGTCCAATTACAAAACCTACCATGTCATAACACCTATACTTATAAGACTACCTAATTGTGCCTATGTATTAGCCAAACATTCTGGCACTGTGGTTCTCTCTGCCAAATTACACTTCTATAATATTTTACACATACTTGGTTTTACTTATAATCTCATATCTCTTCATAAACTTACAACTTGCTCCAATTGCATTGTTATATTTGATCACAATTATTGCCTCATTCAGGATACAAGTACCTTGAGAATGATTGGACTTGTAGAGGTCTCCAATCACTTATACATTTTTCACAATTTAACTACTTCTATTAAGCATGTTTTACATACTTTTAATTCTGACTCTGTTCATGAATTTGATCTGTGGCATTTTCGTTTGGGCCATCCTTCCCATTCTATTTTTGAACTAATGTGCTCACAATATCCATATATGAAATTACACATGAATAAAGCTTGTGATACTTGTCATATTGCAAAACAATCCAAAAGACCTTTTCCTATTAGCACAACTACCAATACTCAACCTTTTGCACTCATCCAAATGGATATTTCGGGTCTTTTAAAGTGTCTATCTATTCATGGTCACAAATATTTTCTAACTATTGTGGATGATTTCACAAGGCATACTTGATTATTTCTTATGATGTCTAAAGCTGATACAAGGGATATAGTAAGAAATTTTGTTCAATTTGTTCTTGTCCAATATAGTCAACATGTTAAGATTATTATATCTAACAATGGAGTAGAATTTATGATACCTAAATTCGATGCTACTTCTGGTATAATTCATCAAATATCATGTGTTGAGACTCCCCAGCAAAACTTTATTGTAGAAAGAAAACATATGCATATCCTTAATGTGACTAGGTCTCTCTTATTTCAATCTCATTTACTCCTATGATTCTAGACTTATGTTGTTAAACATGCAGTCCACTTGATCACATCATGTGATCAAGATAATGGTTTGCCAAACTATCATCTTCTCTATTATCTCTTGGCTATATATAATCACATCATGATCATTCATTGTTTACTAAGCATAACAAATCTGGTTTTACTGCTCTTGTGATTTATGTTGATGACCTTATCCTTGCTGGTAATAATCCCACTGAAATTGCTCATGTTAAAGATTACTTACACATTGTTTTTAAGATCAAACATCTTGGTCTTATGAGATACTTTCTTGGCCTAGAAGTTGCTCACTCCCAACAAGGTTTCACCTTTTGTCAACGCAAATATACTCTTGATTTACTATTTGATACAGGTTTCCTGCACTATAAGCCAATTCAAACTCCTATGGTCAAAGGCCAATCCCTTCACCAAGATGAGATTCCTCCATTCTTGGACCCTATGCTATAGAGACAATTGGTAGGTCGTCTCCTTTACCTCACAAACATTCGCCTTGACATTACCTTTGTTGTCCAGCAACTGTTGTTACCGTAGCTTGCAGCAATTCTAAATGGCACGAAATAATACTTACTGGCTGAGTCACGACCAGATCGCTCTCTTTAAGACGTTTCGTGGCACTGCCCAAAATGTGCAAGTAGACTATCAACCACGCCGTCCCCAGGATAAAACAGCCCAGATCTCTGTTATCGAATTCTTACTGCATTGTAAGAATCGATCTCGAATACACCCACCACAATATGGCTACCAGTGCCAATTATCGAAATTACCCACAATATGGCTACCCGTGCCAATTCTCTTCCCACAGTACTGACTACCAGTGTCAGTTCTCGAAATCCCACAATATGGCTACCAGTGCCAATTCTTTACCCACAATACTGACTACCATTGTCAGTTCTCGAAATCCCACTTTGGCTACATGTGCCAATTCTTAAGTGCCACGGAAAGAAAGAGGGAGAAGTTTGCCGGAAATGCGTC
>NC_032012.1:18331460-18338643 GCF_001865875.1 Lupinus angustifolius
GAAAAGTTGAGAGGAAACGCCTTCAACTTGGTGCAAGTTAAAATGAAGGGTGAAAGCCTCTATTTATAACATGAGATTTTTCTCATGTTCCTCATTTCTCCCATGTGGGACTTAGGAGCTTAATTTTTTATTTTTTCAAAACTCTTCCATGTGGGACTTTGAGAGTTGTTTTTTCAAACTCTTCTATGTGGGACTTTGGTGTTTTTTTATATTTCACACCCAAAATTTCTCACTCATGGTTTTCAACAAACCATGTTCCAACAGCAACTCAGCCAGTTCATGGCATCACCTACCTCCCTGCACTACAAGGCCTTAACTCGCATATTAAGATATCTAAAAGGTTCTTCTGGTAAAGGTTTGATTTACTCATCATCTTCTTCCCTTCATCTCACCGGATTCAGTGATTTTGACTGGGCTAATTGCCTAGACACTAGACGATCCATATCTGGATTTTGTATGTTCTTGGGTACATCCTTGGTTTCTTGAAAATCCAAGAAACAAAATACAGTTTCAAGGTCCTCCTCTGAAACTGAATATAGAGCCCTTGCTTTTGCTTCTTGTGAAGTGCAATAGCTTACATACTTACTAATTGACTTATGTGTGAGTTTTAACAAATCAGTAGCTCTTTATTGTGATAGTCAATCCGCAAGACATATTGCTGCAAATTCAGTTTTTCATGAACGTACAAAACATCTTGATATTGATTGCCATATTGATTAAAGAACAATCTTTTTATCTTATTGCCTATTTCTTCCAAAGAACAGGTGGCTGATTTGTTTACAAAAGCTTTGGAACCAAGCTTATTCTGCCACATGCTTGCCAAGTTGGGAATGTAGAATATACATTCTCCAACTGGAGGGAGGGTATTGAGTTTATATTGGGTTATTAGGCTATTGTTATATATAAAGCTCTTTTACCCTTTTTCCTTTTCTGTTGGTTACTTGGGTTAGTTTCCTCTTTTAGTTGGGTTAGTTTCCTCTTTTAGTTAGGTTAGTTAGTTTATTTTACTATATAAGATAAGTTATTCATCATTATCAATCAATCAACATATTCATTATCAATCAATAAAATCATTTCATCTTTTTAACCATGTTGAAATCCAATATGCAACATGTCAAAGAATTAGCCACAAGCAAGATATACGAAATTATAAACATGAACTTACTTTCATAGGCCTTGAGGAACATGCATGTCTTCCAAACCAAAAGAGGTAATGACTATATACCATTACCCTTGAGACTTGTTTCGATCCATGTGTTCTTAAATTTATACACCAAATGACATTTTTCTTCAATTAAAACACCTTTAGCTTGGTCTATATTAAACTTCCTCTTCACATTACATCTCAAAAATGTAATTTTGATGTATAACTCCAAATCATAATGAGTCACAGATACCATAATAATATGTAATTAATTTTTTAAATCCTTTAGAAAACATACTTTTGCATCAGCTCTGGTAGAACTCTTGTCACCCATCAATGGGATGTTTGATTAAAATCTTGTAGGGCATGTTAGGCATTTAGTAGTAGTTTAATCATTGACTATTGGTGGGTAGGTTAATTGCAACAAAGTCTTTTAAGAATACTTACTAGAAATTTAACTAAACTATTGTAAATTCAATGAAATGATAGGAGTTAACAAGAGGGTAAAAAATGATGCTTTAATGTGGTCAAAGTACGTTCTAAGGCTTGAATAAGGGGTAAAAACATCCTCAAAATTTGTCTTCAAACTAATAATTAGTAGAATATCACCCATCTTTCTTTGAGGCCTTTCATTATATAATAGACATGATGGTACTTTTTGTCCCGATCGTTTTCATTTTAGACCCCACAATAGATTAAAAAAACTCAAAATACATATTAGTCTTTCCTCTAATTCTTCATCTTCTCATCTTTCTTCATCCAATGATAAACCTCAATCTCAAATCTCACAACCATCTCAGTTACCAAAAGTTTATAATCCAAACCTTTTCATTTTTGTTATTAGAGTTAGTTTTTGTGAGTTACACTTTACTTCCAACTAGCCATTGTCACAAGTGAAACAACACTTTCAATATTCTTTAGTCAAATTGAAATTTTTGAATGTAGTTTGTAGCTTTTGTTTTGGTTAATAACTTATTAGAGTTGTTTGGTGAACAAAAAATTAAAGAGAACTTCTAACTTTTAAAAAATGATCATGTAGTGTTTGAAAGCAACTTTTCATAATATAGCTTTTAATAATTTGTTTTCCAATTTTATCCTTTAAAATTTTAAATAATTAAACTAGTTATCCCCAACTAAAAAATTATATTATTTTTGTTGTATCATCTTATCTCCAAATAAATAAAAATCAATATAAATAAATATTAAAAATAAAAGATTGAACATTTTAAATTATTTATCTATTAAATTACTAAAATTAATAATTATTTAATTAATAAATAATCAAATAAATAATAACTAAATTTGAGCATGTTTTTTAGTTATTTTTCAAATTTCAATTAATTATAAAACTAATTTTACGTAATAACTCTAGTTTAATAAAGTATCTATTCAACTGCAAATTCTCAGTTACCTCTACGACTACAAATTGCAAGATAGTTTTGTTAAAGAGACTCATTGTCTTCGGTGAAATAAGTTAGAAAAATGGCAGTATCAATAAAACAAACAGGAGCATACTTCTTTTCATATATCTGCAGACCAAGTCAAACATTATAGCAACTTATAAACATACATATAACTATATTACATGAGCTCCTTGGAACACTAGACAGAAAATAGGTTTTGAAAATAGCATGATTGTTACCAAATGCCAATGGGAGAAAATTTGGTGGTAATTAACAACATAAAGAATAGCCATTTCATTTACTCATCATCATTCATTCTTACTATTCTTATTGAAATAAGAATATTATTCCCTCATTTAATGTGAGATTTTATTTCTATAGAAATAGAATATTCATTATATAAGAATATTCATATGTTTATTCTTATAATGTGTGTCCCAGAGGTAGAAATAATTTGTTATTATAAAATATAAAAGTGTATGTATATTGTGGAAAAACTAGAATTTATTTTTAATTTTTATGAGGATTTATGATAAATTATATAATATATAGACTTAAATAATAATAGAATTTGTATTCTGAAATGAAAATGCTCTTACATTTACATGGGTGCATGTTGGAAAATATTTTTATATTTTCACATCCAAACAAGAATCTCTCGGGATGTTTGTTATTCTTATAACATTATGATATTTTCATAAAAAATTAGGAGGTCTAGAAAATATCTTTCAATATATATTACCTTTGAGTCACGTTTGTTGCAACAACTCAACATTTATATCCATCGATATTAGGGATGATAAGATAATCCAATGGGTATGTATGAAATATACTCAATCGATATCCACAACAATAGCTTATAAGTGAGAGTAAGTTATGATACTCGCTCTAAGTACCTACAAATTTATAAATTTAATTTTAGTTAATTATATATATTAGTTTTTATTATTATTTTAAGATTATATACCATATACTGTATTATTATTTTATAATAAATTATACATAATTTACTATATCATAAATTTATTATATAAATATCATAACATTTATGTCATAATTATTTTTACATATTGACTATTACAAAATATACTAATATATAATTAAAACTAAAAATGGGTACTCGCAAATACACACTACCAACAAAGATATCCACAAATATTATTGATTTGGGAATGAGAAAATACTACTCACGTCCATTGTTATCCCTAATTGATATTATCATTTGAGTGAAGTTTGATTTTTAAAATCACAATGAATTTATAATTCTAAACTATAATTTCAATTCAATGAGCAAAACTAAACCTTCGTAGATCAACTGGGGTTAAGAAATTAAGAAATATATGATTGAGTCACCTTAAGCAAAGTTTTGGATTCGAGTCTTGTAGATAGAAAAATAACTGTTGAGAGAGTTAGCCCCACATACATATTGATGTTCCTAGTTCAGACAAAATTGACTCGAAAGCGAACACATGTGGGAAATCAAAAAAACAAAACCTTCATATAAAATAATCAATGAAAGTTAATTTAATTGTAAGAAATTAACTAATATTCTAATGGTTGTGGGTTCAAATTTAGTTGTTAGTATAAACAATCTTTATCTTTAATCTAGAAGCATTCCAAGAATTTGAAATGTATATAAATCTAAAATAACCAATTAAATTAAACTTTTCAATCACAAAAATAATGAAAAAAGTAGAAAGTAACAATTTTCATTAATGATAGTTTCCAATTCAATAAAAAAGGCCAAACCAATCCTATCTACATCACAACATAGTCTTTATCATTTTAAAATCTAATTTCCAGTTTCCGTGTTTCCCAAAACCTCCTTTCACAACTGACCTGAATCTCCACACCTCAACAACCACCCCGTCACCTTTTTCCCACAAAAAATTTAAGATATAAATAAATAAATGGAAAAGTGTGGAAAACCACTCTAAACTTTTACAAATAGTTAACTAAAATATATTAGGTTCAAGTGATACATGTTTAATTTATTTTAAGTAAAATTTTAAGTTTAAGTTTTGTAGATGAGAAAAATATCCACTGAAAAAATTAGACACACATACTTATGGATATTCCCAGTTCGAAAAGAATAGCCTCTAGTGCGATGATACCAATGAAAAACCAAAAAATAGCTAACCTAAATTATTTTTATTTCCTAATTATCTCTTAAAATTTATGAGTGGATAAAATTGGTCCTTCTATACTATATTTTTAAATTACTAATGAAACAATAAGAATAATTGCAATCAAACTTATAAAAGTATCCATATAACAATATAGGTTAATCAATATTAATATCAACGTGAAATAGTCATAAAAATACAAAATTTATTGAATATGCCAATAATATAGTAATATTAATATATATAATAAATAAAATAGAATTATAATAGTCTAAGATTTGAGGTTAAAAGTAAAAAAACAAATGAATGTAGCAATAGCTTGATGAAATCTCAAAGTCAATTGTAAATTTTCATTGCTATTAATTTAATATTATCTTTATACAAAAATAAATTTGACTAATAATAATAAAATTAAAGTTTACCAACAATTAAGAATAAAAAGTAATCTCGATGACAACTTTTAAAAGACATACAAATATTATGTTACTTACCCTATAAATAAAACATAATCATTATTTATTTGTTGTAGAATCTCTGTTCTCTATATTCATCTCTTCTTCTTTTTCTTATTGTTGTTGTGGTGTTTGAGGAGAAAAGCAAGAGAAAATGAGCAAAACGGAAATAGTGGTGTTTCTAGAGAAAGCAAAAGAACAAGAACCCATCAAAACCTTTTTCACTCTCTTCAACAATTTCAAGTTTGACCTCCAACAACTCCCTTTTTTCAACCCCAAACCAAAACAAAACAACAAAAACAAAAACAAAACACTTGTTGTATCTGATGGTAACACTGTTCAACAGAAGAAGGAAGAAGATGATGTTTCAAAACCTAAACTTGTTTGGTTCCCAAAAACCCAAGTTGTTGCTTCTCCACCGTTAGAGGCTCAACCTGAACCTCTTGAATCTTCTAATAACACTTCAAACCCTCTTATTCTTTGGCAGGTAATATTGTTAATTTATTATTATTATTGGCTCCTTTTCTTTTCTTTTTTATTTCTGTGATTGTTGTAATTTGTTGTTTTTGTTAACAAAGTGATTGGATTGGTGGCAGAGCCACAATTTTAATATTGGATATTTTTATTATAATTGTTTTTTATCCATATTTATTGGTGACATGATATCTTTGAGTTTGGTACTAATTTTTGGAGGTTTTTTTGTTGCCTGAAACTGAAAGCTGAATTTGTCATGTGGGTTTTTTTAATTGAGGATTGAGGTGTTTGACTTACCCTTTTTTCTTTTGCTAAAATTTTTATGTTATTGGTGTTCAAAACCTATTCGATGAGAAGTTAAATGATGGTATATTTGCCACGTAAAGTTTATTTTTTTGGGGTATTAGGGTTGGTCCATTAGTCCTTTTCCCAACCAAGAGAGCTACACTATGCTCATGGGACTTCTGAATTTAGGGTCTCTCCAATTTCATAAGTTTTATTAGAACTTGCAACCCTTGGAAACTTATTTATGAGGCATATACATTATGAACTACAAACATGGACATGCCAAATTATAAACTTTGTAGGACTCAGACACAGCATGCCCATACATGTATATATAAAGATAGATATGTAATTTCTAATTTAATGAAAAAGATTCGTAAGGCGTTAATTGATGAAGATTGAAATGGGAAATTTAAGGTCAGACTGGTTGGGAACTTGGGATAGAGTGTATTAGCATTTAATGTATTTCCTTGCATAATTCATTTTGGAAGTTTGGTACTAAATTTAAGTCCGGTGTCACTGTTAAATTATGTTCGGATAGTTATGCTGTTTGATTCTTTGGGATTTAAGTAATTAATGCTTTAGATTGCTATGTTTTAATCAGTGGCCACAACTTTTCTGTTTTGGTGCACTTTTCAACCATATCGCAGCCAGAATTGTGGCCAATCAACTGTGTTTCCCTGCAATTTGCAATTTAAAACTGTGATTGCTTCTAATGCCTATTGCATTTCAACCTCATAATTGGCAAAAATTCAGAATCTTCCATTCTGTTTATGGATAACATAGAATTGGATGGAGCATATGGTATTAAATTTTGGAGTACTGTGAAATTAAAAAGGTAGTTGTTTTGATTCAACAAGTTGTGTCTATGAAGGACAGAGTTAAATGTTGCATAGATTTTACTGTTTTATGTGAATGCATTAGGATTTAGTTGTTGAAAAGATTCTTTGTACCTGTGATGGTTTCAAAAGTTCCCCACCATACTTGCATGATAATTTGGGGCCTTCATGGGGTCCATCTGTTTCTTTTGTAATCTTTTTCATATTTTGTTTTTGTAACATGTTGTATACTATAACACAAAAATATCCACAAATTGAATTTACTGAGTCAGCAACCGTAAGGTTATTATAGGCATAAACATTAGAAACCATTAATTTTTGTAGTCAGGATATGAAGGTTTTGTGAAACTTTCTGGTTAACAGTAGCGATCAAGGCTTTAAATATGTTTATGGATAATTCTATACATGGTTTGGGTGCCTAGTTTTAAGGACTCACTCTTATCCCCACTCATCACCAATT
>NC_032012.1:18338743-18349172 GCF_001865875.1 Lupinus angustifolius
GCAGTAAATCCCTCCCCATCGGTGTCTCCAGTGTAATCGGGGCAGCTGATCCCGTCTACTCTATTTTGTTAGTTCTCCATTGTGATCCATTCTCTTTGGAAATAGTCCATTCCTAGCCTTGTCAACAGTGAGTGACAAGTTGTCATTGCACTCGTATACACATCGACATCGTTAATAAGTTTTGGACTGGGAAGGGGGCAAATTATGGATAAATTCAAATTGACTAGTGTTGATAAAATTATTAGTTTAGTTTAAGAGTACAGAAATATCCTGCTTCTTCTCATCCCCCTATCTTTTAATCCTCTTCCTTAATGAGTTTTATCTATAAAAGTAAAATAAAAGAAATATTCAACTTCTATTGCATGTGAAAGGGGTTAGATCAATCACATTCAAGACCTTTCACACTGATTTTCATTTTTATTAAGTGGACAACTTGATGGTGTTATGGTGAAGTTTGATAGAAAAATTTGTAAAGATGATTAGAGTTCTCCTTCCCCCCTTTAGCCTTAAAATGCCTTTGGGGTCAAAATAATGAATTTGTATTTAATTTGGTGGCCGTTTTGCTAATATTACAGTGCTCAGCTATTTTTTTAGGCTGTTGACTAATGAACTATATTCAAATAGTCTATAGTTCCTTGCTAACTTAGTTTAGGTTATTCATGGATTTGATCCTTATCTTTCTTATGATGTACCTTACCTAACGGATATTTTAATTACCTTATTTGTTTTAATGAAATAATGTCATAAGATCTTTGGCAGCAAGATATCTTCTGCCATCCTTGTTACTTAACTCCACAAGTTTTGTATTTTTTATACATTTATGTATAGTAAATGAACTTCCAAAGACTAAGCTCTTCATTTTGTTTATTCATTTGACTAAGTGAGATATATATTTCATAATGACCAAGTCTAGAGACAAGATATTTCAAAAGAGGCTGCTTACCCTAGTTATATTTCTTTAATGGCTGTAAAGTCTTCCCCTTCTCTTCCGAAATTCAACTCGCAAACGGACCTGAAATATATAGCAAATCCAATTGCATTTTCTGACGATGTTACTTTATTTGATTCCAGGTTGGTGCATTAGGGGCTTTCTTCATTTCAAAATGGGCTTGGGCAAGGTGGAATGAGAGGAAGGGTCAAGGGAGGTCTCCCAATGATGGAGAAGGAAGGCCTTCTGATGATGCTCCTCAATCTTCGGACAATGAATAGGAATTTCATAGGTGTATGCAATACTCCCTCAATGTTGTTACATTCTAAGCATGGATATTTGTTTGATTTGCCAAGAGCAGCCAAATGTTGTAGCAGATGCTCTCTGTTATATATTACCTGAAGTTGGTATATAATGATGGCTTTATTTTTATAAATTGATTAGCATTAACTACATTTTGGTGTTTGTGCATTGATAAGTCATAAATTCATAGTTACAGTTTTAGAATTGAAAATTTGGTGAGGTGGGAAAATGTGTTTGTAGTTTTGGAATTAAAAGTTACTGTGAGGGATGAGGAAGCTTGCCAACTCACCTGACTAAACCATCCATCCAATAAAACTAAGCTTTAGTCTCATTAGATGGGATGTACTACATCGGTCGAAGACGTTATAACGATTTATCATGAGTCATGTCTATTGACAAAACATTGATTTCTAATTCTTTTTATTGTTTCTCCTTTGGCCCTTTCATTACTTAATCAAACTGGATTGAGGGAGACAAGTGTGTCATGTTTTGTTTGCTATGTGTCTGCACTAGTGCTTGGCTTCATGCAGGTAGGTAGGGTTGTGTACATTGACACTGAATTAAGTTTGTAAGGAAAAAGGTGTTGCTTGCTGTCATGAGCAAGGTTCAGCCTAAGTTGATGTTGCTAGTTGTGGAACAAGGCATTTGGGCCACCAGGATGCAATCCAAAACCTTTTCTTTAATAAACTAAGAGAAAGACCACATAAATGGTTGTTACTTGTTAGTTGTTACATGATGTGGTAATTACATCGTTGGCATAACTATTGTCCCATGATTTATGTCACTTCATTGTCAACTGTTGAGTGAAGAAAATGTATATAAGCTAAAAATTTATTTACTAAACATTTTTCTAACCGATTAGAGTTGATGACAAATGAAGTGACAAAAATGGTAGGACAATATAAGTACTCCTATTTTATCAGGAAGGGTGGCATGAGAAGCTCGTGCATCTCACTATTTTCGAGTAGAAAAATGATATATTTTCTTACTAAATCCTTCTGGCCATAAGAAAATAAAATATGTCACAAAATGATACTTTATTTATTAATGATTGGTTTATAAGTGTCACATGTCACATTCTTATATGTATGATAATTTAATAAGAGGATATAAAGTTACTCTTTTTTACAATGTTCCAATACACTAACCAAGTGGTAGACAAACACAAATGTCATATTTCCTAATAATGAGTTGGGAGTACATGTGTTATTCTATACTTTGTGTCATTTCATGTGTCATGTATTTGTAATTGGTCAGAAAAATACTTAATAATTAAATTTTAACTTAAATATATTTTTTCTAACCAATTATAAGTCTATAACATATAGAGTGACACAAAGTGTGTGACAACAAATATGTACCTCTCATATCCTCCGAGGCTCCTACACCCCTTTGCTTTATATGTGGCTACTACTATATTTTTTAAATATTCATTAATGTTAATCATTTGTTTTTTTTATCAAATTTTCATACTTACTCCTTCTATTCACTTAATAGCATACCAAACGTCTCCTAAAGATGTGCACGATATCAAAGGTATTGAGTTGTGGGTAAGTGTCACATTTGATACAATTTCTGTCTCATAAAAACATTATTGTACATATATTTCTCATTCTTTCAATATATTTAAAATTGCTTTCTTCATGTATCAAAAAATTGAAGGTGATGAACCATTAAAATATTGAAAGGATGAGAAATACATAAGCAATAATACTTTTATAAGACAGAAATAATATCCAAAGTAACATGTGATGTGAACTCAATCCCTATATTGTCCTACATATTAGTGACGTTTGGTATGTTATTAAGTTGATAAATAAAAAAGACTACCATTAATTAACATTTAAAAAATGTTGATGGATGCATTTCTGAAGAAATAGCATTCCTCCAATAAGAAATTCCTAATTCCTCTTCATGATATGATCTTACCGAGTTATATGTTGTTTCTTGCTTTTTATATTATTATATTATATTATATTATATTATAGGACTTTTTGTATAAGGAAACTGATATGTGATAAGTGGTACCTAGACTAAGTATGGGGCACATACGCTAAATGATGGAACTACTAATGGGTCTACATTAGTGTTCGGCTTCTCACACAAGGAAGTTGGGTACATGTAAGACGGATGGAGATCACTTATTTTAAATGATGTTTACTCCATGTCCCAAGCCAATTAGAGTACTCTATTTTATTACTTTTTGTATTTAAAATTTTTAGTTTACTCATATGTTAATATATGATTAGCTTAGGACATAAAATGAGACACTATTTAAGACAAATGATCAATATCATGTGTAAGACATTTGTGCAATGTTATTAATAGTTTATCATTCAGGTCCCATTAATGATATAATGCTACATCCCTTCAAAACCAATTATTCATTAGTTAAATCATGAGAAATATATATATATTAGGTATGGCAATGTGGGCTGTCCCGGCCCAGCCTAGCCCAGCCCGTCTTTGACCCGCCAAAATAAGGGCTTGCCCGGCCCGGCCCGTATTGTTAAAAGGGTTCAAAATGCCAGCCCGACCTATATTTTGCAGGGCTGACGGGCTGGCCCGTTTCCCCCCTCCAAAATGTATATCATTAAAGCTTTTAGACAAAAAATAATCAACAAACTTGATAAATGTATTTTAAAACAAAAAATCACAAACATAAGTTTACAATATTAAATAGAAATTTTGTTTCTTTAAGCTTAATTATCTCGAGCTTATGGTATGTATTCAACTATCGATTACTCAAACAAATTACAAAATAGTGCCGCACAAACGAGGGAGTAAATAAACAGTGTCAGACAACAGTAAAAAGGAATTTGTTTTCTGGCTTAGTCATAAAGTTGTTCAGAGCAATAAAATAGACATCTCCTAAGCTATCACATTGTCATTAATTTATCATCTAACAATATCAATTGAGCTAAGAATACTATGTATGGTAGTGTGAATCAATTGAAGAAGGGGAGAAAGAGATGATAAATCATGCCGCCTTCATCCCAGTAGCATAAGAGTAATGCAGAGTAGGATTTTCATCATGCACACATGTTACTTATTGGGTATCCTTCCAGAATTGCTTTCTCCATAATCTTTTCCTAGTTAAAATAAAAAAAAGGCATTTTGATTTTCTAATTGCAATGCTGCAAACCATAATTTAGAAATAAGAAAACAAAATAAAGCTTGACTGAATCAAGGCTTTAAACAATTATGCTCAGTGCACGTGATTAAATCAAGTTCAAACCTGACAATTGTTTTTTTTTCTCATTTTCATTCAATATGCAGAAGCAATAAGTGGAATTACCTGGATTAAAGTTGTGATCATCCCAGGCCCCCCTGCAGTTACAACCCACTTTGAGAAAATTTAAATAAAAGTAATACAATTGTAGAATCAGTTAAGGTGTACCACATTTGCAGAAACAGTAAAGATTTACCACTTGAAATTGCTTCTTTATCCATGATATATCCTTCCATGTTTTAATAATGGCCCGCCGGGCCAGCCCGACCCTCCTTGGTCTGTCTAAAAAACGGGCTACTAAAACGGGCTGAATATGAGTTTTTGGGCTAAAATCCTCAGTCCGGCCTACTAAAAATAGCTATTCGAACGGGCTGGCTCGTCGGGCCAAGCCCATATTGCCACCCCTAATATATATATATATATATATATATATATATATTTTGATAGTGTATGAGATTTATACAATGATATTGTATTATCCATTATTCATATTTAATCATCATTCACTCTTAAAAAAAGTAATACAAATGAATGATGAACAACATAATGACTTGTATAAATTTCTACACTCACGATATATAGAAATTATACTCTTAATTCATATATTGTTAAGTTATTTATATTGTAATAAATATATAGATATAACTATTATTATTTGCAATATATAACTAAACAATTGAAATAGTTTAATAAGAGGTCATGTTAAAAATAACTTTTTTTTCCGATGAAACAGACTAGCTCACAACTCGGGGAACAATAAGAGAAAACTACAGCCCTATATAATACACAATAGAGGCACTATCTAACAACAACTAAATAGAACAAAAGCTAGGAGCGAAATAAAAAACGCTAGATCGCGAATGTAAATGAAGACCATGATTAGCAAAAGTATCAGCTATGGTATTAGCTTCCCTCAAGACATGGTTGCAAGAGACTTGGAGAAAAGAGTCCATGATGCTACGGATCTGCACAATAAGTCGTGAGCAAGGGTGCGTATTTGGACAACCGGCCCCAATTAGATGAACACTGCACGCTAAGTCAGACTTGATACTAACCTTCTGAAAACCCCTACGCCTCAAAAATCTCAACCCATGAAGAATACCCCACAGTTCCGCCTAAACCACATAGCACACCCCCAACCGGAGAGAATAAGCAAAGAGGAAAGCTCCGAAGTGGCCCCTAATCACCCTACCACACGCTGCCTGCCTCCTCGATCCAGCCAGAGCTCCATCTGAGTTTAATTTTACCCAACCCAGATCTGGTGGGAACCAGCGGATAAGGGGGGAGTTCGGGTTAGGATTGCTCACCACGATCTACATAGACTGGTTTAAAGTTAAGGCAATACTACTACATCTAGCACCAATTTCAGCACAAGTACGTTGGGGGTCTCCCCTATAATTCTCAAAGATAAAAAAATTTCTACTCCTCCAAATAGAGTCTAGAGTCATACCAAAAACGAAATCCCATCCACCATATAACCCAATAGCAGAATTGGACAGATTCGCAGCACACCAATCCATAAGATTACCATAAAAAAAGGAATGATTAACATGGATTCGGAAGATAGCCACCCACACCTCCCTAACCCAAAGACAGTCGTGGAAAGCATGATGGGGGTCTCCCTATCAGAACACTGAGGGCAGGTATCTGAAATTGCCATTCCTCTTCTATGGCGTTGATCATTAGTAGGCAATACATTGTTCAATAGCCGCCACAATAGAAAGTTGACTCTATAGGGCCCTTTCCATGACCAAATGGCAGCAGCAAGAGGTATGCTCAGAAAAGCAGTAACATTCGCAATACTCATATACGCAGAACCAACACTGAAGTCTCCGTCTTTTGAATCACACTAAGCCAAACAGTCCTCGGATGCACCGTTGCAAGGCGGATGCATCGGGAAAATTTTATTCACAATCTCCATTGGAACCCATTCCGAAAGCAGAACCAAGTTCCAATCTCCTTGGTCATTCACCACATCCGCCACTCGAGCATCAGGCACCAATATGACATTACCAACAATACGATTAGCCAAAGCTCCTTCATCCGGAACCCACTTGTCTATTAGGCAAGGATTCAGCAGAATCCGTCTGGTCTTATTGGCTATAAATGTGTATAGTTGATTTCCTATTATTAGTTATATAAATTAGGAAATAATATATTCGCATATTCATTGTATTTATTTAGGTTTCCTAATATTCAGCCTACGAAATAGGAAATGCAATAATCATGTAATTATTAGTTGTAAATGGGAAAGATTCCCATTAAAGAATGATGTACTATATATATGAGGGAGGAATGAGAGAAAAAGGCATCAAGCCAATTTTGTGATATGGTATCACGAGTCCTTTAGAGGCAACAATGAGTTTTATTTGTTCTTGGCCTTTTTTTAGTCTCCTCTGGTTCTTGGTTTCTTGGTTTCTTGTTTCCTTGATTTTTTCATGGCCCTTGAGAATTTGTGTGCTCGTTTTAATGGGAAAAACTATTCTGCCTGGGAGTTTCAGTTTAAGATGTTCGTGAAAGGGAAAGGACTATGGGGTCATATTGACGGATCTTCTCCTGCACCCAATACAACGGCTGAGTTAGCTGCGTGGGCCACAAAGGATGCACAGGTTATAACTTGGATTCTAGGCTCAATTGAGTCTCAAATGGTTAACAACTTGCGTTCATTTTTTATTTCTAAGGAGATGTGGGATTACTTGAAGCGCATCTATAATCAAAACAACACTGCTAAGCGCTTTCAATTGGAGCTAGACATCGCCAATTACAAACAAGATAATCTGTCCATCCAGGGTTATTACTCAAGATTCCTTAACCGTTGGGCTGAACACTCAGCCATTCTACATGCTGATGTTCCAAAGGATTCGCTGGCTGCCATTCAAGAAGTTTATGAGGTCAGTAAGCAGGATTAGTTCCTCATGAAGCTCAGGCCAGATTTTGAAGTTACTCGTGCTGCTTTATTAAATAGGAATCCTTCGCCGTCTTTGGACGTGTGTGTTGGATAATTACTTCGAGAAGAACAACGTCTTCTCACTCAAGGAGCCATGTCACTTGATAGTAATGCTTTGGAGGCTATCACTGTTGCCTATTCTGCTCAAGGAAGAGGTAAAGGCAGAGACATGAGACAAGTTCAATGTTATTCATGTAAGCAATTTGGACATATTGCTAAGCACCATTCCAAGAAATTTTGCAACTATTGTAAGCAGCACGGTCATATCATTATGGAATGCCCGACAAGACCAAATCAGCGACGAGTGTAGGCCTTTACTGCTGTTCCTGGACAGCCCTCCACAACAACACCTTCCGCAGTCTCTACTGTTGCTGTTCCGACTCCTAAAATGGTGCAGCAAATTGTAATCTCAGCACTCTCTGTCTTAGGTATTCAGGGTAAGCCCAATCATAACTCTACCCCCTGGTTTGTTGATTTTGGGGCCTCAAATCATATGACTGGTTCCCCAAACTATTTACACAATGTTAAATCCTACACGGGAACACAAACCATTCAAATCGCTGATGGTAATACCCTTTCAATTGCTACTGTGGGGGATATTAATTCCTCTTTTTAGAATGTGTTCTTTTCTCCGGGACTTGTTTCCAATTTAATTTCGATGGGAAAATTAGTTGATGATAATTACAATGTGAATTTTTCTCGGGATGGTTGTCTTGTGCAGGATCAGGCGTCAGGGAAGGTGATCGCGAAGGGGCCTAAAGTGGGCAGATTATTTCCGTTACAATTTACTCTTCCTAGTATTTCCTCTTTTGCTTGTACTAGTATCTCAAATAAATGTGAGCCCTGACATCAAAAGTTGGGTCATCCAAATTCAGTTGTTTTGTCCCATTTACTTAAAACTGGTTTGTTGGGAAATAAAAATGTCATGTCTAGTGTATCCTTTGACTGTCCTATATGTAAGCTTGCTAAAAACAAAATTCTACCTTTTCCATCTAATGGTCAACGAGCTACACACTGTTTTGATATTTTTCATAGTGATGTTTGGGGCATATCTCCAGTGATATCTCATGCCAAGTGCAAATATTTTGTGACCTATATTGATGACTACCGTCGATTTACATGGATATATTTTCTCCGTTCTAAATCTGAAGTTTTCTAAACATTCCAAATTTTTTTGGCATATGTTGAAAATCAGTTTAAAACATGTATTAAGACTTTGAGAACTGATTTAGGTGGCGAATATATTTCGAATGAATTTCAGGACTACATGCAGCAAAAAGGAATTGTTTCTCAGCGTTCATGTCCGTACACGCCTCAACAAAATGGCATGGCTGAACGAAAAAATAGGCACTTGCTTGATATCACAAGAACTTTACTTCTTCAAGGCTCTGTTCCTCCTCAATTTGGGTAAAAGCTTTGTCTACTGCTGTCTACTTGATCAATCGTCTTCCTTCTCAGGTTATTGACTTTGATTCTCCTTTCTTTCGTCTCTATAATATACAGCCTACTTATGATAATCTTCACACCTTCGGTTGTGTCTGCTTTGTTCACTTACCATCTATTGAACGTCACAAACTTGGGCCACAATCTGTTAAGTGTGCATTTATGGGTTATAGTAGCATTCACAAGGGGTTCAAGTGTTATGATGTTGCTGCCAATCGTATACGCACATCAAGGAATGTGATTTTCTTTGATGATCAATATTTTTTTCTTGGTCAAGCACCTAGCTCGCTTGTTTTGGCTACTCTTCCGAACTTTGATGAGGTGCCTCGTGCTATCGAGCGCTTTACACCAGGGATTGTTTATGTCAGACACCAACCCACTTTGCCACATCTCGACGTTGACCCCTCTCCTGAGGATGCTGACATATCTCCTGATCCTACACCACTTCGAAAGTCAACTCGCATTTCTCATCCCCCAGACAGGTACGGGTTTTCTCATACTTCTCTTAATGCGTCTTTATCTACCATCTCTGTCCCTACGTATTATTCGCAAGTTGTTAAGGATGTGTGTTGGGTAAAAGCCATGCAAGATGAGTTGGAGGCACTTCAGGAGAATTATACTTGGGATATTTTTCCATCCCTACCAGGTGTCAAACCCATTGGCTGCAAATGGATATATTCTGTGAAGCTTAATTCCGATGGCTCTCTCAATCGTTACAAGGCTTGATTGGTTGCTTTAGGTAACAAACATGAATTTGGTGTGGATTATAATGAAACATTTGCACCAGTGGCTAAAATGACCATCATAAGAACTGTTCTTACTATAGCTGCCTCCAATGGATGGTCCCTCCATCAAATGGATGTGAAGAATGCATTTCTTCATGGTGACTTGATAGAAGATATTTATATGACTCCCCCTCCAGGTTTATTTTCCTCTTCTGAAGGCGTATGCAAGTTGAAACGTTTACTATATGGCCTCAAACAGACTCCTCGGGCATGGTATAACAAGTTTTGGTCTACTCTACAAGGCTTCTCTTTTCTTCAGAGCCAATATGATTCATCTTTATTTATTCATAAAACACAAGCTGGTATTGTTATTCTACTTATTTATGTTGATGACATGGTCATCACTAGCTTTGATGATGTTTCCATACAACACCTCAAACGCTAGCTCCAAGCTTCGTTTCAGATGAAGGATATAGGCTGCCTACACTACTTTTTGGGCCTCGAGGTTCATTCTAACTCCAAGGGTGTCATACTTCACCAACATAAATATACAGAGGATTTAATTTCTTTGGGTGGTCTTCAAATGGCTAATCTTGTTGGCACTCCTTTGGAAGTCAATGTCAAGTATCACCGTGATGAGGGTGACATTCTATCTAATCCTCTACTATATCGCCAATTAGTAGGCAGCCTAAATTACTTGACTATTACCCGTCCTAACATCTCCTTTGCAGTCCAGCAAGTTAGCCAATTTATGCACACACCTCGCCATCTTCATTTGGTTGATGTTCGTCGTATCATTCGTTACTTGAAAGGAACTTCTCATTGTGGGTTGTTTTTTCCAACCGGTTCCT
>NC_032012.1:18349272-18365516 GCF_001865875.1 Lupinus angustifolius
TGAAATTATTTGGCTTCGTGGTCTTTTGGCTGACCTTGGCTTTCCTCAACCCAATGCCACGCCTCTCCTTGCTGACAATACTAGTGCTATTCAAATTGCCGCCAATCCCGTTTTTCATGAACGTACTAAGCACATTGAGGTAGATTGTCATTCCATCCGTGAAGCCTATGATGATCATATCATTTCCCTTCCACATGCGACCTCCACACTTCAACTAGCAGATATTTTTACCAAGGTTGTTCCTCGTCCTCGTCACCAGTTTCTCATTAGCAAATTGATGCTTCTGGATTAGCCGCATCAATTTGAGGGGGGGATGTTAGGCAAGGATTCAGCAGAACCAGTTTGGTTTTATTGGCTATAAATGTATATAGTTGATTTCCTATTATTAGTTATATAAATTAGAAAATCATATATTCGCATATTCATTATATTTATTTAGGTTTCCTAATATTTAGCCTACGAAATAGGAAATGCAATAATCATGTAATTATTAGTTGTAAATGGGAAAGATTCCCATTAAAGGATGATGTACTATATATATGAGCGAGGAATAAGAGAAAAAGGCATCAAGCCAATTTTGTGATATGGTATCACGAGTCCTTTAGAGGCAACAATGAGTTTTATTTGTTCTTGGCCTTTTTTTTAGTCTCCTCTAGTTCTTGGCTTCTTGGTTTTTTTGGTTTCTTGTTTCCTTGATTTTTCCATGGCCCTTGAGAATTTGTGTGCTCGTTTTAATGGGAAAAACTATTCTGCCTGGGAGTTTCAGTTTAAGATGTTCGTGAAAGGGAAAGGACTATGGGGTCATATTCACAGATCTTCTCCTGCACCCAATGCAACGGCTGAGTTAGCTGCATCTAGTGCCTCATGTATTTGCTCTACTAAGGTAATTGAGACTCCTATATGTGAACAATGTGATATTTTGAATGCTAGAATTTCTGATTCAAAAGATAAATTAGCAAAGTTCACCTATAGTAGTAAAAATCTGGATAACTTACTTGATGCATCTAAAAACGTAGGTAATCATGGAGGTCTAGGCTACAAACCTAAAAATAGAAGAAAACCATATAGAAAACAAGTAGCATACATGCATAATATATTTAATCATAACATGCCTACTTGCTTTTACTGGGGTACATATGGTCATACATATATATCATGTTACATTAGAAAATATGATGTGCCAGGTGGCAAATATGTATGCATGCAAAAAGGACTAGATACCTTGGTTACTAACAAGAAGGGATCCAATATAACTTGGGTACCCAAACAAGCCAAGTAAATTGTTTTGCAGGTATGCCTTCGGATACAATAAAATCACTGATATTTGAACAATGGATACGCGAGGCATATGACGAGTGACCGATCAAAGGTTCTTGATCTATCACTCAAGGATGAAGTAAGTTAGATGAGCAGCATGATATTAGCTCATCAAACAAGAGTACGAGATGAACAAATGCAAAGAAGCAACATCAACTCTGGGTTAATCCTAAAATTTCAACAAGGATGATAAAGGTAAAGCAATAGAGGTAACAAAATATCGAGAGAAAATTGGTTCATTGCTATATCTAACTGCTAGTCGCCCCGATATAATGTTTAATGTATGTATGTGCACGAGATACCAAGCTTCAGCTAAAGAATCTAACTTTAGTGCTGTAAAATATATTATGAAGTATCTTAAAGGAACATTGTCTATGGGTTTATGGTATCCTACGGATGTCTCGTTGTCCTTGATAGGATATTCTAATTCTGACTTCACGAGATGCAAATTGGACAGGAAAAGTACTAGTGGAACTTGCCATCTTTTGGGTAGCTCCTTCGTTCAGAATAGTCAATAAAGTAGTTGTTCATTGTTCGAGGATCCAATTTTATTTCATTTGGCTTATAAGGCCATACCTCAGCTGGACATCTCCAAACATGAAGGTGATTTAGACTAGGCTTTCTACCTATCCAAAGCTCATAATGCGTTTTGGAAGCTGCCTTAGTTGGTACTTTATTTAAAATGTAAGTTGTAGTCTTCAATGCGTCTCCCTAACGTGACACTGGTAATATAGAATGACATATCATACTCCTTACCATAGCCTTAAAAGTCTGGTTTCGTATTTTAGCAACACCATTCATACTAGGTGACCCTAACATAGTGTATTGTGGAACAATCCCAAATGGTCCTAGATATTGTTCACCTGAACCTTCATATCTACCATAATATTCACCACCACAGTCAGATTTCACACACTTAATTCTTTTATTGAGTTGATTTTCAACTTCAGTCTTAAAAGATTTGAACACATCCAAAGATTTAGACTTTTCATGAGAAATAGGTATGCATATCTAGAATAATCATCTATGAATGATATAAAGTATTGCTGACCATTCCAAGATGGTATTGGAAATGACCCACAAATATCTGTATATATTAATTATAAGACATCTGTAACTTTGTATGCTCCTAATTTCTTATGTTTTTTCCTGTTTGCCCTTAGTGCACTCAACACACACATTAAAGTCTATAAAGTCAATGGAATAAATGATCCCGTTTGACACAAGTCGTTCAGCTCTATTTATAGAGATGTGGTCTAGACACTTATGCCACAACATTCCTGAGTTTGCATTTTGTCAAATTTACGCTTAGTACCATGTGATTCCACATTCAAGGTTTCATTATAAGAATTAATAGTGTCAAGCAAATATACATGGTCATACACCATAAGAGTACCAATTCCACCAATATTTAAATTAATAGATAAATTGAATTGATTACTTCCAAATGAACAATGATAACCATATTTGTCCAAATAAGAAATAGAAATTAAATTTCGTCCAAATGATGGTACAACAAAAGTATTTATTAAATCCAAATAATGGTTGGTTCTTAATAATAACCTAAAATGCCATATTGCCTCTACATCCATCGACTTGCCATCTCCTAAATAAATGCGTCTTTCAGCATTAGTTGGTCTTCGGTAACTTAGGCAGCCCTGTATTGAAACACTGATGTTAGTAGTAGCACCGGAATCTAACCACCAACTGTTTCTAGGTACTAAAGCTAAAATTGCCTCAGAACAGACCAAAGTAATGAACATACCTTTCCTTTCACGCCATGCATGATACTTGGTACATTCCTTCTTAACATGTCAAATATCGTTACAAAAGAAGCAACATTTTTCGCCATTAATTTTATTTTTTTGCATTGTACCTTTAACAGCTTCATTCTTAGTATTCTTATATTCCTCTTTTTGCCCATATTTTTAGAGGTGCTTACTAGGTGAACACTTTCTGTTTTTTCTTGCTTCATCCTATCTTCTTCTTGCACACAATACGAAATAAGCTCATTAATACCAAATGAGCGAGAAAGTCATATGACAACTCGAGCTTTAAAGCCTTAAGCTTGAAAGTAATATTAGACATTTCCATTAAGTATTCCCTTACATTCCCTTTGTCTTTATATTTCATAGAAATCAAGCTTTGAAGTAGTGTGCTTGTTTCTACCTTATCACTTTTAGCAAAACATTTCTCCATTTCGGCAAGGAATTCTTTAGCACTTATTATCCTTCCAGATATAACACCCCTAAATGCCTTTGGAATCGCGATTAATGATCATAAGACTCATGCGATTGGAGCATTCCTACTTCTCATAAGTTTTCCTCTCTTTAGAGGTACTAGAGTCTATAATAGAAGGTAGTTGTTCCATTCTTAGTGTAAAGTCAAGATCTATACAGCTAAGAACAATTAAGATGTTCTCTCTCTAATCCTTAAAGTTAGTACCATTAAGAATTGTGACCGAATTCATGTTAGCAGATATAGTAACAACATTAAAAAAGAGAACAAAATAAATAACATAAATATATACTCATATCATAATTCAAATTCAAATATGGTATAATTTATCTCAAGATACCTAGTGCAACATTAATTTTAAGTCTTTGGAGAATAATATTAATTACTAATGGTACTCTTGTTGGTCAAACATTCATAATAATGTATATCAAATAATAAATCATTCTTTAGATAGATATATCATTCATAATATAACTTTATAATTATCATATGTTGATCATCGCATATATATTTAATCCAGTCAAATATAAATCTTCTTTTGGGCCATCAATACTCGTATAGATATAATACACAATAACATTCAATATTTATCATAAGCAATCTAGATAAGAAAGGTCACTTTGACAACTTATTATTTTAATTAAATCAATTAAAATGTTAAACAATTTTATAATCCAAATATAACAAATTATTTGAATTTTAATTCAACACTTAATCGAGAGTAAGCGTTACTTATTTACGGCAGGTCTCCAAACAATGGTCATTATTGGATGCAGAGGAAAAACATTATTTATTTCCCTCCTAATTACAACAGAATGTGTGTGTCTTAATTATATTTCATTTCATGAATAATCTTTAACAGCAAATGAAACATGTCCTAGTGGTAATTGATAAGGTAGTCACCATTTCATTAGTCAAATTTGTGTGTGAAACCAACTGGAATTATTTTATTAATTTTTTTAATATTTTAAACAGTATCTTGTTTAAAAAACGAAAAGTTAATCAACAATGAATAGCTGGTTTTAAACAACGGTAGAGAAGGGAAATGTAACGTTTTTATAATAATTCACTTCAATTTCATCGACGGGTGACAAAAAAAATAACTACATATATATATATCCTTATAGTGTATGCACGTCAAAGTTTCATTATCATAAAGGTCACACACAGTACACTTTTAATCTTATTATCAGAATGTTTAATATTTCACATTTTATAAAATGTGATATTGGATACATGCAGATTTTATAAAACGTAAGGCAGATTTGTCTTCCGGAAAGAATACATGTCTTTTAATGTTTATACATAAAAAATAAGCTATAAAATAATGTATCTATATCAAAGACTTGTCATATCATATTCTAAAGAATAAATACATATCATAATTGAGAAACCTATATCTTAATAATTTAACATGATAGTGGTTCTGATATCACTTGTTAAAATCTTATATTATGTAAGATACTAAATATGACAAGAATACTATCATCGTATAAATATATCAATCATGTTAAATAATAAATAGAAAGTGGAAGGGTACCTGAATGATCCATGGAATATTCTTAAAGTAAATGAACTTCTTGATGCATTAGTGATCTTTGAATGTATATTACTCTTAATCTGTAGTTTCTCTTTCAATGGGATGAAGAGAATATAGTTGATTTTGTTATGTCTACAATTATGGATCATAACTCTTATTTATAAGACATACATTCTCTTTCATGAATGGTGATACCTTTTGAATTTTCTTATTTCTTATTTTTGTTCTTCATAAAAATAGAAATAACTTATTTGGTATCTATACAATAATTTTCATGATAATTATGTCTATGACTATAACCTTACTTGAAGTAGATCACTTTAATTTGACTAATAAAAAAATAATGACACAAACACGTGTAAATATTATATGTGTGACCCAAAATTTCTTACAAATTCGATCTCAAATACTGATTAGGTCAACCTTTAAACCTGAACCCAATTAAATATAATGCATACATCTTTTAGATAAAATCTTCTCAATATTACTTATTATTATGAATATGTAATTTGATATAGGAAATGATATTTGTATATATATTGTTAATCATCTATATGATGAAAAATTAGAGAATCAATGATATTTTTACCAAAGAGATGTCATTACCATGTACACAATTGGATAGACATATATAAAAAACATGATGAATAAGTATCATGAGATGAGATTAGTTGGATCATGCTTGTCTCTTATCCAACCTTAAATATAGATAAAGTCTAATCATTGAATCAGACTTAGATCTAATGAAACCCGACTTATTCGGGCTCGATCACGATTGCACCAAATCGGGTGAGCAGGTAAGACCAGGTCTTGCTCACCCCTACTTCTTATAAGGGCTTTTACGAGTCTCTTTCACACATATCTAAACCACCCAAGGTACAATTATATCATCTTTTCTACAATAGGAGTTACTCCAACTTTATCCTCAATACACTCATTTCCAATCCTATAAGGCTAATGTACTCAGTCATCCAACGTAACATTCTCGTTTCTACTACACGAGTCTATTCTTTGATTGACATTTTATCTCTTGACACTAAGTCTCATAGTCGTAAGATAAACTTTACTAATATATTTTTATTACAAAAAATATTTAAATCACTTTATCATTTCATTCGAATGGACAACCTACTCGATGTACAAAAAAAAATGACCGTCAATCATATTAGAGGCTGTTTTCCTATAATCATTTTTTAGTTCCTATAACTCAAACACTTCATGGATTATTTCAAACCTAGTTGACCCGAACTCACCCTTATTCCAAAATTAAATCAGTATTATCCTGCAAATTTTATTAATTTACCCACTAAATCAAAACAAATTTTTTTCATCCAGATTGTTAAATTAAAAAGAAAACAAGAAAAACTTAGTCACAGAAATGTTCTTAAACAGTTAGTTGGTTTGTACCCTAATCCAACGAGACTAGAAGAAACGATCCTTAACCACACGTTTCTGTGTCATATGACGGAAATCGTTACAGCCTCCGTCATAACGTCGTCCCCTCTTTGATCCCTCCTCCGTCACAAACCCTAACTTCTCTGTTATGGCCACTCGAGACTACTCACCTCTCGATTCTCCCCCTCACGCGCAGCCCCATCTTCAGGCATCCACGCGCCACCACTTCCCTTCCCCATCTTCCTCCACTCCCCCACCCGATTCAACCACCGCCGACTACTACCACCACCCCTCCTTCTCCGACATCGCAGATGACTCGTCCGATCATGCCAAATCCACCTCCGCCGTCAACACCCCCAATTCCAAGCGCTCCTCCTCCGCTGGACCCACCGCCGGAGGAAACGGCTCATACCACTATAACAAGAAGAAATCAAAGCCCTCCTCCTCCTCCGGCGGCACCTTTCACGACAGTTCGTTTCACGGCGGAGATTACCGAAAGGACAGGGAGGAGTGGAGCGACACGGCGATCGCATGCCTCCTCGACGCGTACACGGAGAAGTTCAACCAGCTGAACCGCGGAAACCTCCGAGGCCGCGACTGGGAGGAGGTAGCGGAAGCCGTGGGAGAGAGGTGTGGAGCCGCCGTAGCTGGTGGTGGTGGTAGGTGTGATAGAAAGCACAAGTGTTATAAGAGTGTGGAACAGTGCAAGAACAAGATTGATAATTTGAAGAAAAGGTATAAGGTAGAGGTTCAGAGAATAGGGAATTTTGGAATTAGTACGAGTCATTGGCATTGGTTTAAGAAGATGGAAGCTATTGTTGGAAACTATGTCACTGTGAAGATTGTGTCTGATGATGAGAGAGGTCTCTCTAATTCTTCATATATGGCTAGACAATCTAAGAACAGGTATTAGTTCTAATTATATTTTTGTAAATGAAAAACTACCATTTGTGTTGTGTTAATAAGATAAATGCATATGGAGACTACCAAAAATTACATGTGAAACTATTATCAATGATTTAGTTTTAAATTGTTTGTTTATAGGCATGTTGTACAATAGAAACGTTATATGGTGTCGTTTGATCTATGTAGCTGAGTACGCCTGGTGGGAAACATGGCTTTGAAATTATCGGTGTTTCTGTTTTTGTGAATTATGTTTTTTAATGTGAGTGTTTAAGTTTGAATGAAGTGGCCTTCTTTCGAAAGTTAAACTCCAAACAATAGCAGTTGTTGTGGGAGTTAAACTTTAAATAATAGTGGCTGTTGTGTATTCCATGGATTGATGAATGGAACTTCATATAGTTAAGTTTCGCTTTATTCCAGGTTTCTTTTAATTAGTAGTTGACTGCACTTATAGGTTTTGTGGATTTTGATGTGGGTGTTTGAGTTGGAATGAACTGATCTTGTTTCCAGTGCAATCTCCTAACAATAATAGCTTATGTATTTCGTATATATTGTATATCCCATGAATTGGTGAAAGGGATATTGCAAAAGCTTTTATTTTGTTTTAGGTAATAGTTTAGTTTGATTTAAATCTGGTTTTCAGCAACTGTTTCTTGTTTGATGTATGTAGCCCCACCCTCTCCTAGTGAGACAACGCCTGGTTGTTGTTGGGATAGTTTAGTTTTCCTTTTCTAGGTGGTTATAGGACATGCTTTTTAGTGGCTGCAGTTGTTACTTAAATAGTTGCTTGTTTATGGTATGTCATGCTATAAGAAGTATTGGGATGCTACTCTAATAGTCTGATGCTAGTGATACATCTGTTGGCAGATATGCACCTAGCAATGCTATCGTGGCGACTAACCTCAAACCGAAGCCCACATCAAACTTGAAATGGCATAGAGTTTTGTTTAAAATTAGCGGTTCTGCATTGGCTGGAAACTGCCAGAACATTGACCCGAAGGTGCCAGTTTTTCTCGATTCTATTGCTACTTGATAGTCATTGGATTTTGGTTTAGTGGATATTTGAATGAATTTTATCGATTCCTACTCTTAGAGACTTAACTGGAAACTGCAATTCAACTGCTTCCTTCAATCATTAGGTGGCAATGCAGATTGCTAGGGAAGTGGCAACAGCTTGCCGCCTTGGGGTGGAGGTATTTCCTGCCTTCTGTATTGCTCATTATTTTTATTCTTGTCCCAAAAGAGTTAAGTTTATGTTAAAATTTCTAGAGCTAAATTTACACAGGTTGCTATAGTCGTTGGTGGTCGTAACTTCTTTTGTGGAGATGCATGGGTGTCTTCTACGGGTTTGGATAGACCTACCGCGTACCAAATTGGGTAAGTGTTACGGATTGTAACTCAGATGTTAAACCTTTTTCTAAAACAATTACACCTGGCAAGGCCCTGTATTAAGTTCAGGAATGAGATTGAGAAAATATAATTGGATTTCAATTAAAAGTTAAGGCAAAAGTTTTGAAGTAATGTAATATCAACCTTGCTTGAAACCAGCTGTCCTTGTTTGTTATCAAGAATTCTATTATTTTTTTTTAGATGAGGATGATCGTTAGTGCAATAATAGTAACCCCCTTTTCTTGAGTTGTTGAATGCATGCTCTGACTATATGGTTATTGTCTGTATAATAAGTATGATGGCAACAGTTATGAATTCTATTTTGCTTCAATCTGCATTGGAGAAGTTGGGTGTTGAGGCATGTGTGCAAAGTGTATTTTCTATTCCAGAGGCTGCTGAACCATATAGCAGGCAACGAGCTATCAGACACCTTGAGAAAGGAAGGGTTGTCATATTTGGCGGTGTCGGTGCTGGCACTGGAAATCCACTTTTCACCACTGATACAGCTGCCGCTCTCAGAGCTTCCGAGCGTACGATCCTGCCTTTCCCCATAACATCCCATCCTTTAGTTCTGTTTTATATGTTAATTTCAATTATGTGTTCTATTTTGTGTCCACCTATGTTATTATGCAGCCAAGATTAATTTTACTTGCTTTGTAATGAAATTAACTAGGAGTGAATCTGACTGACTTTCAAACTTCTTTTTCCAGTTAATGCAGATGTGGTTCTGAAAGGTACTAATGTTAACGGGGTCTTGGATTCTAATCCACGTAATGATGGTGTAACACTTGATCACATTTCTTTTAGAGAAGTTGTTTCTAGGGGCCTCACCTCCATATCCATGGATATGATGGCACTAGCATACTGTGAAGAGAATGGAATACCTGGTTGGTGTTTCATACTGTTTTCATTCAATGTCTTTTATTATATGTATATATTTTTTCCTGAACTATCTATTCTCTCCAGTTGTAATCTTCAATATGCTTGAACCTGGGAATGTATCAAGAGCACTATGTGGAGATCAAGTTGGCACTTTGATCGATCAAACAGGAAGAGTCGAGCATCGGATTCCTGGTTCATCATGTATATAATTGCATGTAATTGGATTATGATATCACTTAATCTTATATAAAGTAGTTCCCTGATTCCTCCTCCTGTGTTTTTTTGTTTGTTGAGACTTTTCATGTAAAGCATAAATGTATAACCTAACATACCAATGATTTATTTAATTAGAAGGGAATAGACATGAGAACTTAACTCCTGAAATTTTGTACAATTTACTAATTTAAATAAAATATTTATTTCCAAATGTTCTCATTTGAATTTAGATATTGGTGTAGGAATACTTCACTTTGTTTCTTGTATATAGAATAACTATTAACAATAATTGTAAGCGGGTATGACTGTAAAAGTTGACCCACGAATGCTTTTTCAAAATGTACATTAACGTTTAGACTTTGCTTGGTATAGATTAAATGGAGTACAGATAATACAAAAATAACTGATGTGATAAACCTATTTAGAATGTTATTTTTTATTAGGTAGTAGCTCTGGAACAAAGATCACATGTTCTCAAGGATATTTCATTTTCAGTCCTGGACCATTTAGAATGTTATTTTTTATTAATTTTTGTTGTTAAAAAATTTCTTTTTATTCGTGTGGCAATATCTAATTAGTCCAGGACATGGGATATTGTTAAGGACAAATGACCTCTGTTCAGGAGCTCTGTCCCACTATGCAAATATGAGACTTGAGATCCAAGTCATATCAGCTAGGAACTCATCAAAGAAAACACTCAAAATCTTGAAGAATAGTCCTCACTAACTATGCATACTGACTATTATTTATGTACTAGTGTATATGAGTATCTTCTCCCATACTTCACCTAATACTCAATTCACATTTGTTGAGATTTACTAAGCCAGAAGGTTGGCGTCCGACAATCTTAATCACAATCAACGATCAATTACTCTACTACTGCCACACTCTACTAGAGCTTTTGCTTTGAGCTCCATAGCATATCTCCACACATAATTCAGACCAACAAGAAGCTCCGTGATAATTGAATCTGTTTTTTCTTGATTTGCAAAGTAAAGGATTTGTACCAGAAGCACATTTGCCTGGGAAACAAAGCGATGCT
This sequence comes from Lupinus angustifolius, assembly GCF_001865875.1. NCBI lineage: Eukaryota > Viridiplantae > Streptophyta > Magnoliopsida > Fabales > Fabaceae > Lupinus > Lupinus angustifolius. Next base: position 18,360,195 of record NC_032012.1, read on the forward strand.
GCTCAAGACTTCTCTCAGATTGCCATCTTATCATGTGGTGAGCAAGTGGTGCCAACCATTCTAATATATCCGTCATTGCTTCAGTCCATTCATCTGCTGATGCCATGGCCTTGCCACATGGCTTTAGCTTGGCCCTAAGGACAGCACTCACATGTTCAGGTAACATGTTGTACAGATCCTCTCTTGCACCAAAACCAATCAAGTATGGAGAAGCTGCAAGTTTCTCAATGGCAATGATAACACTTCCATAGTGCAGTGCTAAGGAAGCAGCACCAAGGGATTCAGATGGAGGCTTTAGCCTGTATAGAGAACTGAAGAAGGGTTTAGATTCTTTAGAATAATGAATTACTTTTCAGGGAGCAAGGTTTGAATCAGCATCTTTGGAATTCTGAGTCTCTAAATGAACATCATGCAGGCCTGAGTGGCAGGTAGTGACAGGAAATGTCTGCAGCCAAACATCCTTTGAAAGGTCCTACTTGAGTCGGTCGATTGTCTTAACCTCCTTCCCACTTATGGTTGTTGAAGTGCTATGAAACTTACAAATCTTGCTGTTTTCATTTGTTCCACTATCTAGGACTGGTTTTTTTCTTCCAAGAGAACGGGAGAAAAAACTGGCACCTCTAGACTTTCCTGAAGTTGAGCCTGACTTGGCGGATGAATCACCAAGAAGAACGGAATGAAAAATTTAGGAGTAAAAGCACCAAGGGGTCCGTCCTGAAGCAAATCTGGCAACATTAATCTCAGGTGGGTGGACTGAAGACGGCAACAATTCAGAAACCCATTGACTGCAAACAGAATGTGATCAGTTTTTATTTATGAGTGAATGTTAATATTTGTTATAGGTGAGACTCGAATCCTCAACCTCCTTCTGTTTAATCATCAAACCACCTTATAACTGTTTTTTTTTATTTGCTACGAGTGAGACTCGAACCTACAACCTCATTCACTCTTTCCTTAAATTTATCTGCCTTAACCATTGGACCACCTTATAACTCCATATAATTAATCAGATTTTTGAAACATATGAATTCTTGATTTTACCAACATCTATTATTTCTGGAATTCAGAATACATACTTGACCCTCCTGAATATTGTGAACAAGGACCTTGCTAAAAGATGTACAGTGTACTCGTATGTCCTGTTCCACAGAGACTTATCCTTTCAAGTTTTTCATATCCATCCTCTTCCATGGAATGTTCTTCTGATAATCAACTCAATTCGGCCCACTGTCTCACCATAATCCTTCATTCTTCTAAGATTTTGCTCAAGATCTGCAAGCACTTCCATATCTTGATACAAACTTGCATTAGTTATATAAACTTTTCCATCCTTTTAACCATTGGATCAAGATGGAGAGTGATAAACTCGTTGAAGGCATTCTCAAAATCCTTCAAACTTGGATCACTGCATTTCTTCCCAAGCGTGGCCACAGATGCAGCCATATGTGCCATATTCTCGAGCATCTCTACACTAATTAAACATACAATGAAATACTCATCATCTGAAACAAGCTTTTTTATAGCCACTGGTTTCATGATCTCCTCTCTCAACCTGGCAACCTGTTTATCACTCCAAGACTGCCACAAATTAACAAGCTTGGACATCAAACTTGCAACTTCAAATGCTAATACTCCAATCACCACCTTCTCAGAATTACTATCATCCTTCTGTTGAGTCTTCCATAGGCTTCGAAACCATGATTCAGCACCCATCTTGTTAAGGTTAGAGCACAATGCGGAAGCATAGGATTGAATCAATTGAGAACAAAAGAGAAGCAAGTAAAGGATAAAGAAAATAACACACAAGATTTAACGTGGAAAAACCCTCAGTGTGAGAGGAAAAAAACCACGGGCGATCAAGAGCAAAATTCCACTATGTAAAAAAGAAGAGTACAAGAAATCCTCTTATAATGATGAGGACAAATGACAATATTTTTTCTCACAAATACTCTCTCAAATGGAACAAGAATTCTCACCAAGAATGCACTCACAATATATGTGTAAATGAAAGAGATGTTGTGTGTTGTGAAGATGATTTTGAAGCTCTCTATATGTGTCCTTTTATAGGCAAGCAAAGTCTTGGTATCTTGGATTCCAAGCATTGGATGCTTGGAAACAAAGCCATAAAAGTGACATAAAATGCCCTTAAAGAGAGCCATAAAATTGTCATAAAATTCTTTTAAGGCATAGTAATGAGAGACATCTAACACATCTCTTACCTAAGAATGGGAAAAAAATGCTAGACAACTCTTTCATACCTCTGTAATACTAAGCAAAAATAAAACACGGTGTGATTGTTAAAATGGCACTAAGTACCAATGTTATGAAATTCGTGTGGGACATCAAACCAGAAAGGTTCTGGTTTAACCGGTTAAATTGTCCAGTCAACCCAAATGACGTGACATATAATTAATAGTTGTCTATAAATAGATAATTACATACCAATTTTCACTGCAATTGCATAGTAAAATAACAAAAACCCATAATTATTCTCATGAAATCAGCAAAACCCAGATTCTAAAACCCATAATTATTCTCTTACATGGAAAAAGATGAAAACACAACTTTACTTTCTCTTTACTAGTACTTAAGCATCTACTTTACACCAACCACTTAACCAACTTGTTGGGCCAAAAAAGTTCTTTTTTTAAACCACAAATCTTAACATCCATTAAAGTGATTGCATAGATAGAATTAAAGAAGAAACATAATGATGAAGAAAGAGACCCATAAACTCACCTATCACAAAAACAAGGACTTTCTCACGAATCCTTCAGCAGAAAACAGTGGAAAATGGGGTGTAAGAAAGTAGAGCTGTGTAGTGAAAGGAGAAGTAGCAGAAGTTGCAGAGTAAGAGAGGGAGGGAGACATTTTTTCACCATTTAAGCCCAAAGCTTGACTAACGTTGTTTTTAACTAGGTTCACATTCTCCATAGGGTTGAGTTGTGCATCATCATCATCTTCTAAATTTAATTGCAATAAAAAACATACCAATGTCATCATATGAGGGTTGGATAGAAATATTTGCAAGATCATTTCGTAAGGCCTCAATCTCTTCATAAGTTAGGAATGGTGGTGACTCCTCCAATATAAAATGAGACTGATCCTCAAATGTTTATAAATTAATTGGGTCATAATTTTGATATCTCAAGTGATTCCTACATTTATTGATTTAGTCATATATACATATACATATATACATATACATATATATATATACATATACATATACATATATACATATACATATATATATATATATACATATACATATACATATATATACATATACATATATGTATACATTTGAGTTCATATATATATATATATATATATATATATATTGGTTAATACATTTATTGTAGCCTCAAGTTGTAGCGAACAAATGCAAGATCATTTATAAAGACATTTGAGTTCATATATATATATATATATATATATATATATTGGTTAATACATTTATTGTAGCATCAAGTTGTAGCGAACAAAGGCAAGATCATTCAGTTTTTGATGCTCCAACCTATTTCTTTTATTTGAATGAATGTGTTCAAACACACTCCAATTTTGTTCACATCCAGAAGCACTGCATGTTTGACTTAAAACTCGAACTGTCAATTTTTGAAAATTTGGTGCACGACATCCATATAAGTTTCCCACCAATGATCTACATTGCATGTAATTTAAATTTACTTAACCATAATGAAAGGAAATAAATAAAATTATTAACTATGAGAGACTAATTATACCAGACATCACTTTACTTTGTTCACGTATTGCAGCGGACCTTCCAAAATCTAACTCAGCATTTTTGTATATTCTCATCTCACTTGTTAGCTTATCTAGCAAATCAGGATCACCATAAGCATACTTCTCAATCACATCCAAAAGGCCAGATGTTGTGAACTTATGTTTTTCAAATTCTTCAACATTGAAGAAACAATATGGATTTAGCCAATAACCAGCAGCATGAAGATTTCTTTTCAACTGCAAGTCCCAACGACTATCCATAATGTCCAAATAAGGCTTCACTTTAGTTTTATTTCTTTGAAACCTCCTCTCCATCTCATGTCTAACTTTAAAGATTGCTTGATAAAGAAAACTCATTGCATGCTTGTCCTCACTATCAACAATACGTAACATGCAAACAAACGGCTCGGTAAGTTTGACAATATCAGCACATTGTTTCCAAAAGTTTGAATCCAACACTTATTCCACATTTTTTTTTTGCTTTAGCATCTTTAGAGTATGATGAGCTTGTCCATTATCTAGATGTTACCAGAGATCTAAGTGCATCTTTTTTGGCCAAGATACTTTGTAATGCTATGAAATTAGTAGCAAAGCGAGTTGGAGCTGGACGAAGTATTTCTTTTCCATGAGTGTATTGTCTCATTAGAAATAATGGATGACAATGATGTTGAAAGAGTATTTTAGAGGTTTTCCCCCTCAACAAATTGTCCCCGGCAACGGCGCCAATTTGTTGAAAGGCGGAGTTTCTATTCTTCGGTGTGTTTTCTTTATTTGGTTTAGTAAGTAAACTCGATTTTATTCTTTGTTCGCCATCTCGGCTTTGTTGAAATAAATTCCAACGCCGGTATAATGGCTTCAAGAATATTCCAGCTACAACTTACTTCTAATAATCAAGTGAATAAGTTATTCATTCTTTGCCTCATCTCAGCTTTGTTAGAATAAATTCTAACGCCGGTGCAATGGTATCGAAGCAATCCCCTATTACATAATTATTAAGTACCTTTGAATACCATCTCGGTTTTGTGAAATTAATTCCAACACCGGTTTAATGGTATTCTAATGTACAAAAATGATAAATAGTTAGTTGTTAGAAACAAATAAATAAATAAAGAACAAAAGAATAATAAAGTTAAATGACCTTTATTTATTTACTCCCTTTCGAGTTCCTTTTATTAACAAACCAAACTTCTTCCTTAAAGAAGGTTAATATTAAAGAATAAATAAATTGATGAATGTAAATAACAATAAATAAAAGTTAGTTAGTTAGCTTCACCACTTTTGTATATTAAAAGGTGTTTCAACAAATAAATTTATTGATAACACTTTACTATTTTACAATTTACACCTCTTTCAAGATTCAATTGTAGTATAGTATAGGGTTATGTCGAACCACAAGGAATTGCCTAATAGAATGGATCATATGAATATGTCAATGCACAAATAATGAGTGAACATATTGGTTGTTTTTTATTTGATTTGATATACACATAATCACTTAACAAGAAACATAAACTAACTATTAACAAATTCTTGAGGAGACAAGATCATTTTGAATGATGAAAGTATTTTTCAATT
>NC_032012.1:18365616-18513276 GCF_001865875.1 Lupinus angustifolius
CAACTTGAATGATTAAAATTCAAATTTAGAATAAAAGAAGAAGAAGAAGAAATATGTAATCAACTTTCAAATGAAATTGTTAGGAGCATGAGCCATCTATCCAAGGATTGGATGCTTTAGGTTTCAAATGAGATTACAAAATGGATTTTTGCATCTCATTTGCCTTCTCCTTTCTCCTCTTGAATTATAAACTAAAAACTATAAAACTTACTTAAAAATAACTTCTATGAACTAAGAAATAAGAAGAGAGAATTGTGCTTCTACTTCAGGGAAGAATTCTTGGCAAGAAGATTTTAAGGGATGATGATCATTTGAATGAAGGAAATGCCTCCATATTTATAGATTTTTCCTTGCCACCGATGAGCTCCTTGTTTGCACCGCTCAACAGCTGACCAAACCCTTCAGCATGGGTTTGGTCACTTGGCAAAGTAGCTTGGTCACCTCCTTAAGCTTGACTCACCAAAGCTAGTTGTGAGCTATGGGACCAGCTATGGTGAGCTACTCCTGAAAAGCCTATGGTGGGCTACTTGAAGTGAGGTCATGCATGACCTCATGGTTTCTTGATGGCTAAGTAATTTTGGGTGGGTACCATTTAATTATTGATGCATGAGGTGCTAATACCTTCCTCGATCCGTAATCGACTCCCAAACTCAAACTCTGATATAAAAGACCATTTTATCCTAATTTGGGCTTAAATTGAGTTTTCCATGTTTTAATCGCAAAAGGCGTGGTGAAGACTCCGAAAGAGGTCACATAGCTGGAAATCGGGGCGCGACAACTGGCGACTCCACTAGGGACATACACCTTATACTCGGGTTGTTAGAGATTAAGATTAAGATAAGATGGACATTTGCTTTACCTATGTTAGACTTGTCTTCTGGTATTTACATAATGGACCACCCAGTTAGGCGCTCAAGGAGCTTGACTCCTCTTGTTTCTAACCTACGATATTAGGACTCTTTTCTTTCAAGTTTGGAAGCAATTTGGCGACCTAAATGTCTAGAGCCTTTATTGAGTCCACTTTAAATATGACCTAGTACCTCACCATAGGGTTGTTATCCTTAGAAAAAACCTTTTAAGATGTACCATACGTAGGACACGGGAAGCAAACCATGTCTACTCATTATCCATACACATCATTTATCATCCCTAAGTTAGAGAAATCATAGCCTGAGTGGCATAAGAGTACCATCATTGCATAATATTCTTATGTCACCAGGACGACCAACCTTGACTATATTCCCTTCGATGGGCTCAACGCCATAGGGATACTTCTCATTTCCCATCGATAGCCTCAATGCTATATGGATAATTTTCATTCCTTTCGATGGGCTCAACGCCTTAGGGATAATTTTCATTCTTTCGATAAGCTTAATGCCTTAGGGATACTTCTCATTTCCCTTCGATTGGCTCAATGCCTTGGGATATTTTTCATTCCCTTCGATAGGCTAAACTCCTTAGGGATACTTCTCATTTCCCTTCAATGGGCTCAACGCCCTAGGGATAATTTTCATTCCATTCGATAGGCTCAACGCCTTAGGGATACTTCTCATTTCCATACGATGAGCTCAATGCCCTAGGTATAATTTTCATTCCCTTCGATAGGCTCAACACCTTAGGGATACTTCTCATTTCCCTTCGATGGAATCAACGGCCTAGGGATAACTTTTTTGTCATCCTAATGAGCTTGGAGTTAATTGTTCAACTCATATTCATGCACCCCTACATACTTACATGCATTTATTTAAAAAAAAATGTATTATCATATTCATCCATAATATATCATTGAGACATTCATATAAAATACCAAAAAATACATCATTAAAAAAATTAAATAAAGAATAGTCATTCAAACATTACATTTCATACATCATTACACCATAAATTGCATACACCATACATTATTTGGAAAAATTCATTCATGCATCATCATATGCATTCACCCATCCAAAAAACAACAACAACAACAACATACATTCATTGGTCATGCACCATCATCCCATTCATTCATACACTTCATATCCAAACATGTAACATGAATTTCATGATCCAATCTCAAGGGCACTTATGGGTTAAAATTTGATTTTTAAAGGTGGTATAATTGGGCCTAAATGTAGCAATCTAGAAAGAGGAAATAAGTTAGTGGCCTAGATTGATACATCAGCACTAGAAGCTAGTTTACGAACTTTTCATATGGAGATCTTAGTTGACCGAGACAACCCCAATCACTCTATCACTCCTCATGATCGAGAGGAAATAAAAGACATGGAGAAAATAATCAGAGCCATAGAAGAAGCCAATTCATATGGTTTGAAGGACGTTAGTGACATATTTTTAACCTCGGGTTTGGTCGTGCCACTTGACCAAAGTTTAAAGTGCCAGTTTTTGACAAATATAAAGGAACTTCTTGTCCTAAAGACCACTTGACCATGTATACTAGGAAGATGACTCCCTATATCAGAGATGACAAGTTGTTGATCCATTTTTTTCAAGAAACCTAACTAGAGCTGCCACCACTTGGTAATTACGACTTGAACATTCACAAATTCAGTGTTTCAAGGATTTATGTGATGCTTTTGTCAAGAAATATGATTACAACATTGATATAGCTCCTGATAGGACACGAGTCAAAAAATATGATCAAGAGAGATGATGAAACTTTCAGTGAGTATGTCCAAAGGTGGGCAGAAATGACCACTCAAGTGAAGCCCAAGATATACGATGAAGATAGTGTTTCAATTTTCATCGATACTCTCCAACCCCCATTATATGGTACTATGTTGGGATGTGTACCTATGGGATTCTGCCAACTGGTGACCATAGGGAAAAAGATAGAAAGTCGCATGAAAAGTGGCAGAGGTGTGAAGGATCCATCTCAACACATAACGCAAAATGAAACTACATGTGGAGGGATGAAAGGTGATGCATCATTCGTCAAAACCTTCAACCAACCTCAATAACATCATCATATCCAACAACATTATCCTTCTGCTCATAGTTAAGAAAGACCATCTCGGAAACGGAAGAGAAAAAGTCTTTATGATATGATCCTCATGTCTTACTCTAAGTTGTTGCCATAACTTGTTCAGAGGGGTTTGTTAACTCTCATTCCCTTTAAGGAGGTGGTGCCTCTATATCCAATGGGTTTCAACCCGAATGCTCATTGTATATATCATGGAGAGACATCAGAACATCTGACAGATGGTTGCAGTCAATTAAAGGGTAAGGTATGAGACCTGATTAATGAAGGATTGGTCAAGTTTCAAGAAAATGCTTTGATTTGAGGAAGACATGAAACAAACTCCATTTGTGAGGAACTCATGCCAACTAAGCGCTATTTCTCAAAAACTATTTTATAATACACTCTCTTGGCTTCACGTCGAGCTTTAGGGTTGCAAAATAAAGAGTCTCATGTTTCCTTCTTATGAATAAAAAAGTTATTTACCATTGCATTTATTTTTAACAAGTATATACTAGTGCATTGATCTTGCCAATTTACCATCTCATAACTCATGTCACAAATCATATTCACCCAAAAAACAACAAAAAATAAATTCATGCATTAAACTGAGGTATAAGTTTTAAAAAAATGGAGGATGATGCAAAAGTAAGACCAAGGTGGTGCGGATCCTCAAGCAGATTTTTCCGATGACACAAGGCGTCTTCGATAATTCCCAAACACTAAGAAGATATCCCTATTCATCTCGTTTGAGCTCTAGGCATTATGAAAGGAGATGTTTTTGTGATTGACCCAAAAAAATCGATAGCCCGGGAGGGTAGCTTTTCATCAGTTTCCCATGACATTCAATTATTAGGAAATAAATAAACTTTACATACATCATTTACCATATCTGAATCGAAGGATAAAAAAATCAAAGTCAAACAAAAAATTTCATTTGGTCAAACTGCAAAATAAGTTACAGAAAACAAGAGCCTGTTGAGAATTTTCAATATCTCAAACAAAAGTTAGTTCAAATGAAATGCAATGTCAAAGACCGATAGAAGAAAACATCCTATTGGGTAAGGTACAACATTGGCCTATCACATACAATAATCCAATAGAATCCTAGTATTTGAATGTCATGTTAGAAAACTATTTAAAAAATAGGCAAAGAAGAATGAAGGAATGGGTGTGGGAAAACATATTTGAGCTTTATATCTTTTCTTGGAAACTCTTAGTCAGGCCACGATACAAGCTTAAAAAGACCTTGTTAAGGATATATTTGCCTAAGATTCACACTATGGCAAAGAAACGCTGACTCCACTAAACTGAATTTTTGATAAAAATATGTCATATTTAATGCATGAACTATATTCCCTCTTAAAGATCACCATCACAGTCACCACATCTTTATTCAAACCCCAAATACAACTTCAATTCCATATTTAGTTCTCCCATCACCATTTATAGCCCAAACACTAGCCAAGTTTGCATGACCATTGTTGTTAGTATATCTTTTTAAAGAGTTGTGCTTGACATAAAAAGCACTAAATCAAAGGAGGAGGAGTCCCTCAAACAGGGGCAGTTTTTTTTTTTGGATGATTCTTGTAGACGACATCTCAAGTTAAAGCCTAGGACGACAATTTGAATATAAGGATAACCCCACTATCTCATATTAGGGCAATTTTTTGAATGAGTCACAATTTTGTCGAATCAAAAAGTTTCATGAAGCCCAAAATCGTGGCGATTTTACATAAGGTTGTAAAAAACCAAAAAGAGTGCTAGGTTGAAAACCCGCAAGGGTGGTCTAAGAAAAGGAGAGCGGTATTAAGCCGAAAACCTAAAAATGTGATTTTGTATCATTACAAAAAGAGAGAATTCCTGACAAATACCTACATTAAGTATTATGGGCAAAAATTAGGGAAAGTTAAATGAACACCCTTATGCAAATTTCCATTATAGTTTAAGCAAAATAGGGCAATCAAACTATTACCTCCGAAGGAAAACAAGCAATCACACTTCCATCTCCCGAGGGTGAAGTTCCAAACAACTTATATTGGGGCAATATATTAAGGATTTTCTTCACTAATATTGAATAGAGTGTATAGTTACATGTAAACTTCCAATACAACACTTAGACGCTCCTTCTTGAATCCAAGAACCCACTTTATGGTTTGACTATCCTAATCGCCTAAGAAAACCTTTCACGTCGTACAAGAAACAAGTAAATGTTCTGAAAATTTCACATCTTGAATCACCTACTAGCTTTTATTGTTGATTGTATGGTCATACCTTGAATGCATGTAATGTTAGAATGCATGATGTTCCAAATAGAAATTGTATGTGGATTACAAATAAACAAAATCCTCAAGCTACTAACATCAAGGGACCCAAGCTTAGTTGGGTACTCAAGAAAAGCAATTAAGTATGTTTTGTAGGTGTGCATAAGGACATATGGACTCTAACTTTCATATGGCCAGCAAGTGTTCTAGGTACATAAGAAGGTGAGAAGATCAAACTTCGTTGACTTTGCACCAATGGAAAGGAGACTATGACACCTATGAGAAACTTGTCATCATAAATGCTTGAAGCTAGGAAGCATTGTGCAAAAAAGGTAAAACAAGGTATCGTTTCTTAACTACAAGCACTATATACCTTAAGTGTCATAAATATACTCTAAAATGAAATACTAGCAAGGCCATAAACTCAAGAATCATGATATCCCCCAAAAATCATTTTTAGGCCTAATGCATTATGTCTCACATTTACATGCTCTCAAATGCAAACATGATATTATTGTATAAGTATATGAATCCTTTAACCATGTTTTGATTGATAAGTAAATGTTGAAACACCATTAAAGATTTTCTAATCATGTCGAAACACAACTAGTTAAATCTCACATTAATGCAAACTTAACCAAAACTATGTTTTTTTTAAAGCTTATGCGAATTTGATGTTTGATTAAGCCATCTCCAAAAGAGGAGAGGAATGGTATGCTTACTATTTTGTAGGTAATGAGGATAAATACTTCAAGAATTGATATACTATGCAAGAAAAGGACAAGAATCACAAATTGAAGAAAGGCCAAAGAAAACATCAGATATGGCAAACTTCAAACATCTTGATAAAGATGAGGTAAAGCATGTGACGTAACCTAATATCTGATAATCTTGATCAATGGATGAAAGAATGTTAGAAACTTTCAAATCTATTTGCATTGATCTAATTGCGTTTACTTTCATACTTTCTCTCTTTGCTTTTATTGGGTTATAATAGTTATTATCTACTTTTGTTGAACTTTTATCACTTGATATGCATGATATTGAACTTGGATCATTATTGGCTTTATTTCAATTGCTTATATCACATGATTATTTATGTCATATATAGTATGAATGTATGTTTAATGGTTCTTGACCATAATTGGTTATATGCATCTATGTTGCATGATTAAGCATGTTGTTCACATGCTGTTATATTAATGCTTGACCATTCTATGCTCAACTACTTCTTGTATAATCATCCATGCCATTAAAATTGTTCATTTACTATGTTTTGGCCATTTAATCGGTTAACACATGTATTTAATCAATTAAGTGTTTGTCAACAAGAGCATTTGTTCAAACTTCCTTCAACTGGTTAATTAGTTACATTCCCAAAATTAATTGATTGATTACAGTTTTGATATCATTACATAACTCTTCTTACTTTTGACTAGATTGATTAGTTTATCTTTTTGATAATGTCAAAAGGGGGAGAAAGGTTGCTTTGTTGTTTGATGTGTTTGGAGGTTGTAAATAATATTCAGCTTCCGTTTTTCGCTACCTAATTACTTTTGACTAGATTGAGTTTCCATATGCAAGTGTCTCCATTTTTGTAGACGGGTTTAGCACATCAATGAAATCCTCCCCTTCCTCAAGCTAGAACCAAAGAAAACATAAACTGTTAATACAAATTCCTTTGGATTAATATCTAACAAAACAAACCATGATTTGAGTTTCACAGGGATGCAGGGAGAGACAGAGCAGTAGCGAATATGGTTTTTTCTTTGTTTATTTTTTTAACATGTCGTGGACTCAAGGATTTCATATCTATACTAGGTTCTTTTGTAGAGTTATTTTTTATAAGTCTAATGGAATTTCTCTATTGGTGTCTTACCACCTAAGAGATTCAGTGAGTCTTCATCAAGACTTAGATGTCTTGAGTTTAGAACGAGTTCTTGGTTGGGGCTAGATCGTAAGAAAGGTTTTCTTAGGCGATTAGGATAGTCAAACCAAGAAAATGGGTTCTTGGATTCAAGAAGGGAGCTCTAAATGTTGTATTAGAAGTTTGCATGTAACTATATATTCTATTCAATATTACTAAAGAAAATCTCCCGAGATTAGAAGGGGAGGTCTGGATATAGTTTGCAAGTGGACCCACTAACGAACCAGAATAAAATTTCTTGTTGCACGCTTTTTCTATCCCTAATCTCTTTACATTTCAAGTCTTACTATTGCCTAATAGTAGCTGGTATTTTGGATACTGTTAGGTTGATGTATGTAGTTTAATTCTTTATAAAAATATATACTTTATTTGTTCTTGAACATCGGTGAGTGACTGTGCAAGAAGTCATTCCACAACTTGTTGTTTTTCTGTGTGTTAATCGATTAAGATAGAGAGTTAATCGATTAACTGAGGTTTTTTCCAGAATAGGGCTTCGGTGGGAAAAACGGTAATTGATAACCACGACCCATATTCAACCCCCCTTCTAGGTGTATTATGTCCACTGATACCAAAGTATCAGAGTTAGTACAATATGCTAGCTCAACCGCATATGTGTGATCCCAAAGGGAAAACAAATGGGTTCCACCAACCCCTTTGGCGGTGATGGCACATCCATTAACCGCCCTCCCGTATTCAGTGGCGACGGATACGCCTAATGGAAATTCCGTATGAAATTTTTTATTGAGGCCAGCGATACAAAAATTTGGGATTCCGTGGAAAATTGAACTTTCATTCCACTACACGTAGTGAACGGAAAAACAAAAGAGAAACCTAGAAGTCTCTTTACCAACGAGGAAAAGAGAAAAATACAATTCGATTTGAAAGCGAAAAACATTATAACTTCCGCACTCTCATATGATGAGTTCTTTAGAGTTTCTCAGTGCGATAGTTCCAAGGAAATGTGCGACACTTTACAAGTGATCCACGAAGGCACTAGTGAGGTCAAACGTTCTAAATTGAATACATTGATGCATGAGTATGAATTGTTTCGCATGTTTCCACATGAGTTATTTATGACTTACAAAAAGGATTTACTCATATTATTAATCATCTCATTGCATTAGATAAATAATTTGCCAAACATGAACTAATTGTTAAAGTCTTAAGATGCATAGACAAGAAATGGCAACCCAAGGTGACTGCCATTATGGAGTCAAAGGACTTGGATCAAATGATGCTCGTAACTCTATTTGGCAAACTTCAAGAACATGAGCAAGAATTAAGACGTTTGACACTCAATGAAAAAATAGATGAGAACATCAAAGAAACCTCATTCAAAGCAACAAGATCAGATGCAAGAAGTCAAAATGAGATATTTGATGATAGTGAGTTTGATTCTGACACGGTTGATGAAGCCATGTCCCTCCTTATCAACAAACTCATAAAGTACCTAAGAAAGAATGGAGGAACCAAGAAGCTTCACAAGGAAGATGAAGATAGTTCGATCAAGATGAGCAAGAATCCCAAAGATAATTAATCTTGCCACAAGAGTAGGAAAGGAGGACGCATGAGGTACACATGCCCTACACCTTCCAATAATATTGAACAAGACTACTAGAAAGACACTCAGGACATCAAAGATAAGAAGGCATACATTGCTTGGAATGAACCCAAAGAGGACGATTCGTCAACAGGCATCTCGGAAGATGAAGAATCACACAAGATTTGTCTAATGGCTCAAAATTGGAACTATTGTGAAGTAAGTGAGAAAGATGAGCCTAGTGAGGTATACTCATATGATTCTAGTTCAAATTTCGATATATCTCTCACGTATAACATGTTATATGATGCTTATGTTGAAATGCATGAAGAACTTAAAATGTTAGCTAAAAAGTGCATGAATAGCAAAAGGTTAATTTTAGATCATGAAAAGAAAATATGTGAATTGCAAAATTTCATTAATATGCTGAAAATTGAAAACGAAACCTTAGATGCTAAATATGCTAACTCTTCATGTGATTGTACTTCTAACTTAAATGTGGCATCTATTTGTGAAAATTGCATTTGCATGAATAATGTACACAATGTCTTAAATAATAAACTTGCTAATTTCACATCTAGTTATCACAATTCAAACAACTTACTGGCTACATATAAAAATGATGGGATTAAGTCTAGTTTGAAATATATGCAAGCAAATAACACATTTCACAAGAAACAAGATACTCTAAAAATTTCACATCATGAATCACCTACTTGCTTTTATTGTGGATTGTATGGTCATACCTTGAATGCATGTAATGTTAGAATGCATGATGTTCGAAATAGAAATTGTATGTGGATTACTAAAAAACAAAATCCCCAAGCTACTAACATCAAGGGACCCAAGCTTAGTTGGGTGCCCAAGAAAAGCAATTAAGTGTGTTTTGTAGGTGTGCCTAAGGACAAATGGACTCCAACTTTCATATGGGTAGCAAGTGTTCTAGGCACATAAGAAGGTGAGAAGATCAAACTTTGTTGACTTTGCACCAAAGGAAAGGAGACTATGACACCTATGAGCAACTTGTCACCACAAATGCTTGAAGATAGAAAGCATTGTGCAAAAAAGGTAAAACAAGAGACCGTTTCTTAACTACAAGCATTACATACCTTGAGTGTCATAGATATATTCTAAAATGAAATACTAGCAAGGCCATAAACTCAAGAATCATGATATCCCCCAAAAATATTTTTTAGGCCTAGTGCTTTATGTCTCACATTTACATGCTTTCAAATGAAAACATGATATTATTGAATAAGTATATGAATCGTTTAACCATGTTTTGATTGATAAGTAAATGTCAAAACACCATTAAAGATTTTCTAATCATGTTGAAACACAACTAGTTAAATCTCACATTAATGCAAACTTAACCAAAACTATGTTTTTTAAAGCTTATGCGAATTTGATGCTTGATTAAGTCATCTCCAAAAGAGGAGAGGAATGGTATCCTTACTGTTTTGTAGGAACGAATGAGGATAAATACTTCAAGAATTGATATTCTATGCAAGAAAAGGACAAGAATCACAAATTGAAGAAAGGCCAAAGAAAACATCAAATATGGCAAACTTCAAACATCTTGATAAAGATGAGGTAAATCATGTGAGGTAATCTAATATCATGTTAATCTTGATCAATGGATGAAAGAATGTTAGAAACTTTCAAATCTATTTGCATTGATCTAATTGCGTTTACTTTCATATTTTACGTCTTTGCTTTTATTGGGTTGTAATAGTTACTCTCTACTTTTGCTGAACTTTTATCACTTGATATACATGATATTGAACTTGGATCGTCACTAGTGTTGTTTCAATTTCTTATATCACATGATTATTTATGTCATATATAGTATGAATGTATGTTTAATGGTTCTTGACCATGATTGGTTATATGCATCTATGTTGTATGATTAAGTCTGATGTTCACATGTTGTTATATTAATGTTTGATCTTTATATGCTTAACTAGTTCTTGTATAACCATCCATGTCATTAAAATTGTTCATTTATTAATTTTTGTCCATTTAATCGATTAACACATGTATTTAATCGATTAAGTGATTGTCAACGAGATCATTTGTTTAAGCTTCCTTCAACTGGTTAATTAGTTACATTCCCAAAATTAATTGATTGATTACAGTTTTGATATCATTACATAACTCTTCTTACTTTTGACTAGATTGATTAGTTTATCTTTTTGATAATGTCAAAAGGGGGAGAAAGGTTGCTTTGTTGTTTGATGTGTTTGGAGGTTGTAAATAATATTCAGCTTCCGTTTTTCGCTACCTAATTACTTTTGACTAGATTGAGTTTCCATATGCAAGTGTCTCCATTTTTGTAGACGGGTTTAGCACATCAATGAAATCCTCCCCTTCCTCAAGCTAGAACCAAAGAAAACATAAACTGTTAATACAAATTCCTTTGGATTAATATCTAACAAAACAAACCATGATTTGAGTTTCACAGGGATGCAGGGAGAGACAGAGCAGTAGCGAATATGGTTTTTTCTTTGTTTATTTTTTCCCTCTTTACACTTTATTCATTTACTTGTAACTTGCTAATATTAATTTTCCCTCAAACTTGAACCATAAAATAAAGAGAATTAATCCACATAACTTCATTCTTCTTTTTCACCTTTCTTCATTTACTTGTAACTCACTATTTTCCCCTCACAAATCATGAATCCATATAGCAAAAGTATAACGCAGAATTACATTTCTTTGATAAGATTTTTTCCAGTCCTTAAACTGCATTTTCCTCCGCTTCATAATATAACGCTCATGCACCTTTCCAAAGTAAAACAAAAAGATCAAAGTCAACATATATATTATATTTCACACCCTTTTTCTCAAACTTCAAACAAGTAAAACAAAACATATAAAAAAACTCAAACCAAGATTTCAATTGCAAATACTCATAAGTGCCCATTTTTTAAAAGCAAAGCGGATAAATAATAATAATAACAAAAGGTTTGCAAAATTAATAGATTAAGATTCTCACCAAATAAAGATACATCAATGCTATAAAATAAACAACAGGGTGACACAAATTGTAAGCAGACAAAAGTAAAATCCTCATTATCATGATTGTCATATGATACAAGATTGAAACTTCTGTTATATCCATATCACCTTTCAAAACAACACTCAAAACTTCAAAAACCCAAGAAACCTTAACTTCAAATAACTACTCCTTGTAATGAAGTTTCAAACTTTATAGACACCCAAAAACAATATGTTTTACAGGTAGACGGAAAATGAACATACATAAGTACAGTGCTTTTTAGATGTAGAGGGAAAATTGAACATACATCCTCCTTGTCTCACCCACCAACACTCATTCCCCTACCACTAATTCTACTATTTCTAAATTTGTTTTCCCACTCAAACACTTTGATGTTGATTTCCAAGCCTCCTTTGCACTCAATTATCTTATAAACAATGACATTATCTCTTATTCAATCTACCAAGTGGATTTATAGCGAGATAAGAAAGATAAAACATATAGGGGTTGTGGAAAGTCATAATTAATGAGATCCATAAAATATTTTAAGAAAATAAAGATGCATCATCCCACCTTCACATTTATGGATTGAATTTTACTCCTTATGGTGTTGAGTCCTTCATTTCATTTAACATTGAAGCAAGCTGAGGTGCTTCTCTGAACATAATAACAAAATTTAATGAACTATTTGAAACAAAATTTCAATCCATTTTTTAAAAACAATAAAACAGATAGAAATTGAATAAATCAAAGAGAAATAAACTTAGTGTTCCTTCCTATCATTGTTAAGAGTATTTTCCATGATTTGATAAAATTTACTGCACTAAATATTATATAAACAATATGAATAATTGATTATCGATGCATATAAATGCTAAAAAATAAACATAATAAACACAACTTTTTATATGGTTGTTCAAGCTCAATATCCATCCAATATCCTTTTCCTAAACAAATTAATTGATTTACATTCTAAGTTCTTCTTTACCTCACCACACATATATTGTATTGTTACCTCAATTCTGAATTACTAATAATTCATCTATATATGGATCATTTATTTCTAATAAGCGGAAATGGCGAAGAAGGAAATGATTACTCATTACAACAATCACAATCAAAAGGAGGAATCTTTAATCAATCTCATAGTCTATACTAACAACAAGAGGAGAATGGATGGTAAATGTTTTCATATTTTTAATATAATCTCTTAAGGTAATATTAGTTTAATCATATTTCCTCAAATTTGAAATAAAATTATAAATTTTGAATCATATCTCTTGGGGTAATATTAGTTGTTTCATAAACTGTGACACAATTCTATACAATAAATTCCAATTGGTAAAGAAATATTATCTTTCTTTATCTTTCATTATAATCAATTAATTAATTTATCAAAATCATTACAAAGAGTTGACAGGTTAATAATTAATTACATGTTACCTATGTCCATTGAACCACGATAAACCAATGACTCTTTGACCATAGGATCAGTGAGAAGACTCTTCAATCTAGAAAAATGGTTATCTCCAAACATTTCCATAAATCCAGATCTTCATTAATACCACCTAAAGAAAACAAGAGGAGCCATGCTTGAATATCAAAGTAATAAATAGCAGCATAATGAAAAAAGGTTCAAAATCTTTTGAGCTTTGTACCAACTCAAAACTAAAACTCTTCTCTACTAGGAAATAATCAATTGTTATGCATGCTTTTCCTGCACAAGCCCCATATTTTGCCACCAAAATTCGTTTCACAACCACCTTGTAATTCAAAGAAAAACCATTTGTTATTATGCTAAAAGCTAATGCTTAAATCAGTTAACTAGTTACTAATGGAAAGCAAAATCAATAAATATATTAATAAATAAGTATAATGAATTGAAGTCCTTCTTCTTATGTAATTATTTTCATGAATCCTATTTTGTTTTAGTCTTCTATTCTTGTCCTTCACTCCTTCTATTTTTGTGACTCAAGGTAGTGATGTTGGTAAGTGTTGAGGCTGTCTCTTACTATAGCATATAGTAACTAATGATAAACTTTATGAAAATTCAAATTCATTCCTCAAGATCTAGCATCCACAACCACAACAAAATTACTCATCTCATTTTCCTATAATGCTAATACAATTACCATCAAGCAACATCATACTTATAAATTTGATATATTATTTATCCCTAGTGATGCGAACCTCCAATGTGATGGTTTGTGTTTTGGCTGATCGTTCTTGCCTGAAAATTAATTTGACTCATGGAATAACTCTATTATATGAATGTCCACGTTTTTTATATGAGTATAGGTGAAATGTGTATGGAATTAGTGTTTGGGCTGAATTGGTGTTTATTTTTTTGGTTTATGAATTTTTATATGTTTGTGTTGGATAAAAGAAAATGGAAAAAGATGAAGATGGAGGCGCCACAAGAAAAGTAGCTTGATAAGCCAAGGAGGTTCGCCACAAGGAAGGATCCTTGATAAGAACAAGGTTAAGGCGCCACACCAATGGTGATAAGCCTATGAACGTCACAAGAACTAGTCTTAATAAGTTCCAAGTTAACAGCAATGCTCAACTAATGAGGAATTAGTCCAAACAAAATTTAACTTGATTCATTCATGATCAAAAGCATACATAAATAGAAAATTCTGAAATTGGCTAAGTCCTATTTGGAAATTTAAAATCCTAATTAAACATGTAATTACATGGTCTTTAGTGTGAGTTTAATGGTTGATTTGTTCCTTGCTTGGCTAATTTTGAATGTGGACGGATTCCTCAAAGATCTTGAATAAGGAAAGTCTTTAATTGGTGAATTAACTCTTGAATTTCTATGCCTTGGTCGTGGGATTACTTGAATGAAATGATGGCATTGTATCTTTGCATATCTGATTTGAAATGATGGAGATGCACACGACTTCTACAGATTTTACCTTGGATAATCTTTCCTTGCTAGTTGAGAATTAAATGGTCTTTAGTGGGAGTTTAATGGTTGATTTGTTCCTAGCTTGACTTATTTTGAATGTGGACGGATTCCTCAAAGATCTTGAATAAGGAAAGTCTTTAATTGGTGAACGAACTCTTGATTTTCTATGCCTTGGCCGTGGGATTACTTGAATGAAATGATGGCATTGTATCTTTGCAAATCTGATTTGAAATGTTAGAGATTCACAAGCCTACTTGGATGAGCCTTGATGACTTGTCTTTCTTGAATGAGCCTTGTCTTGAAGGCTTTGAATTACACGCCCAAACATGTTTTATTCAAATAAGGAAGGTATTCATTCATTTAATTCTCTTCCAATCTGAATTGATTCCATAAGGCAAGGTTTTGAGATTGTCTCTTATTTTAATTCGCACGCCAATCCAATAAGGAATGTATCTATGAGCATTCATTCTCTTAAAGCCTCTTGATCCGAATAAAGTAAGGATTTGAAATGGTCATCCATTTGCTTTCAAATCCTTCATTTATTTCTAGGCTGATTGGATGATAGAAACTTGCCTTACTTGCTCTTCCTCCACGCCAATTAGATTTGGCTTACCATTGATATCTCTTTGCTCAATTACTATGATGTCTCCACGTGCCTCCTAGTACTTGATTCCTTGGCCACTAATGGAGCATGTTACAAGGAAATAAATAAAACAACACTCTCAACCCTCATATTACATGATTTAAATAAAATTCCTAACAATAATATAAAATACTCCTAAAACTAAAATAAATCATAAGACTACCCATGAGAATAAAATCTCAATTTATTGAAAATAATAACTAAAAATTATTATAATTTCCTTCCAAGAATGTGGACTCAAAGTGACTCTCCTACTTGTAAGATTATCCTACACAAATTATAGGTTGACCCCTTGGTTTACATCACCTAGCATATATATATTTAATACATTATTTTCATACTGAGAAAACACAAAAATCCATGGTTGCATCAAACACCAAGAAAACTTCAAAAGTAATAAATTCTACACTAGGTTAGAGTAATGAATTAATATAAAAATCATTAATAACAAAGAAAATACATCCACCAAAAATTCACCAATAGCTTCAGATCACCCTAAAGCTACACTTTTAGAATCAACGTAAATGAGAACTTGTAGAAATGAAGGATCTAAAGTGAAAGAGTATCCGGATTGTGAAATACATAGTTGGTTAGTTACTTCTTCGATAAAAACGTAGATCTCGTTGGCTTTCTCCTCGACTTGTTGGTGGATAAACCGAAGCATCTGCCAGATTTGCTTCGACAAATCTAAGTTGTTCATTTTCGGAATCGGAGAATATTCAAATAGCTTCTACACGACAACTGAATCTCTATGTAGCACTTTCTACTCATAAGAAATTCATTGAAATCCCAAACCAAGAGAATCGTGCTTCAACTGGAGGAAATTTCAAAAATTAATTGGGCAAATTGAAAATTTATGGTTTGAGATATATCAACTATGTGTCAATGGAAGAGATGAGAGTGAGAGTGAGGGATGAACGAAGAGATGAAATGAAAGTTGCAAAAGATCTGAGTGGGAGAGAGAGAGAGGAGGGGAAAATAAGTTGCAGTTTTGAGGGAGAGAAGGGAAAAGAAATTTTGATCTTTATTGGCCCACCTAGAGTAGTATCTTTGGGCTCAAGTTTAATTTAACCTTAGTTTTAGTAAGTGTAGCAAAGTTACTGTGCCAATGTGTTGCTCTTTTGGTAGTGTTAATCGATTAACTGGGTCTCAGAAAGGTTTTCTATAAAAACTGTGTTTTCAAATCATGTACTATATATCATATCATTCATTTTTAGAATTTCTAGTTGCATATTTTCATGCTTAATTGTGTCATATAGGCAGAGTGAAATGCATAGTGAGATAGTGAGAGATAGTACCATGTTTAGACTTTAATTGTCATCTTATTGCATGTGTTTTATATGTTAAACATTCCTCTCTTTTCTTGCATGTTTCTTGCATTTCTTTAAGAGAATTTAAGGGTAGAAATTTTGTGTTTCTGCATTTACTTAAACTCATACATATTCATATTATCTTGTGAGTTTTGTATAGGGTTTTTAGCTGAGTTTTAATTGTAATATTTTGAGCAATTTTGTGTCTTATAATACTCTGTTTTTGTACTGTTTTTGTAATAAGGGAATTTTTCTCTTGGTGTCTTACCACCTAAGAGATTCAGTGAATATTCACCAAGACTTAGATGTCTTGAGTTTAGAACGAGTTCTTGGCTGGGGCTAGATCGTAAGAAAGGTTTTCTTAGGCGATTAGGATAGTCAAACCAAGAAAGTGGGTTCTTGGATTCATGAAGGGAGCGTCTAAGTGTTATATTGCAAGTTTGCATGTAACTATACATTCTATTCAATATTAGTGAAGAAAATCTCCCGAGATCAGAAGGGGAGGTTTGGATGTAGTTTGCAAGTGGACCCGCAAACGAACCAGGATAAAATTCTTTGTTGCAGGCTTTTTCTATCATTAATCTCTTTACATTTCAGGTCTTATTATTGCCTAATGTTAGCTGATATTTTGGATAGTGTTAGGTTGTTGTATCTAGTTTAATTCTATACAAAAATATTTGTTTTATCTTTTCTTGAACATCGGTGAGTGACTGTGCAAGAAGTCATTCTGCAACTTGTTCTTTTCTGTGTGTTAATCGATTAAGACAGAGAGTTAATCGATTAACTAGGGTTTTTTTTCCAGAATAGGGCTTCAGTGTGAAATGCGGTAATTGATAACCGCGACACCTATTCAACCTCACCCTCCTTCTAGATGTGTTCTGTCCACTGGTAGCTAACATGGACAGTTAGCCATCAGCAGATCATCCCAGTCAGCAGTAGTTAAAAATGGGTTAACAATTCAGTCGAGCTCAACAAAATGAGACAAATTATATATCAAAGATAATTCATGAGCGCACTAGAACATTGGTGCATAGTTTCTACCTTTCATGTCATTACATTCGCAACTCATACATGACATCATGACAAACATCACATATAACATACTCTCAAACATTCACCTATTATTCTAAATTATTCAAAATCAAACTTTCCAAGTCCTATACCTTGATGTGAAAATCAAACTTTTCGGGTCCTATACCTCGATGCGAAACTTAAACTTTCTGGGTCTTGTACCTTGAAATGCAATTTAAACTTTTTGGGTCTTGTACCTCGATGTGAAACTGAAAATTTTCGGGTCTTGTACCTCGATGTGAAATTTATGTTTTTCGGGTCTAGTACCTCGACGAGCAACTTTAACTTTCCGAGTCATATACCTTGACGTGATATCTAAGCTTTTCAGGTTCTATACCTCAATGTGAAAATTAAGCTTTCCAGGTCTTGTACCTTGATGTGTGATGTATGCTTTCCAGACCCTTTGCGTGATGTATTTAAAAATTATACATTTGAGGATCTCGTGTTTGACGACCTTAAAGTCAATCTTTCTAGGTCTTGTGCCTGATGTTTTTATAATTTTGAGGGGTTTGTGCTTGACGACCTCAAATTATACCTTCGATGACCCCGTGTTTGACGGTCTTGAAGTCAATATTTCAAGGCCTCATGCCTGATATATTTTATAATTTTGAGGGCCCGTTCTTGACGACATCAAATTATACATCTGAGGATCCCATGCTTGATGACCTCGAAGTGATTCTTTCTAGGCCTTGTGCATGATGTTTTCTTACACCGACCTGCATTTTTGGTTTCACCTTTTCACCCTAAGTTCTGTAGTACACTGACCTGCGTTCTTGTATAACACCGTGAAAATTCGATGTATTTTATTAAGTATTTATTTTAACAAAAAATTAATTTTAGAACTTAATAGGTAATGATTTAGGCTAAGTCGTAGTTGAGTATTAGTCTTATTTTCTGAATTTCTATTTTATGGATAATTTTCTGTGACGGAAAGTTTTTCGACTGTTGTCGGGCCCAAATTCGCCTGAATTTGGCCCAATAGTGTGATTTTGAATTCCGTACCTCGAAATCAAACTTTGATTGCGCCATTGACTTCAAAATATTATTTCGAGTTAGGATAGACATCAAGTTTGTCCAAAACAGATTTTTAAAAAAATTTCACTCCAAATTCGGCATTCCAAAATTCTAACCGTAATTGGAAGATTTTAATATCCAGCCGAGTATTAGTCGAAAATACTCGAGCATGGTCTCATCGCGAATGTTTCACCCAATATGTCAACTCATTTTCCCGAGTGAAACTTGCATGGCTAGCAAGCGAAAATACTTATTTTTTCAACAAATACCCCTAAACCTTTCATTTACCCCTATACCATTTACTCCTAGAAACCCTTGGCTTGCCCCATCTTAATCTGATTTATTCTACTGAAAGAGCCATTCAAGCTAGAGAAACTCTTGGTTCTTCATTTCATTAATTTCTTCTTCATTTGAATTTTCTCAAGAGCACCAAGGTAAACCTTCATACTTGTTCTTCATCTTTTAGAAAATCTAGTCGTTTATTGTTTACGATATTTGAGTATGATGTTTATGCGTATGTTATGAATGTTTTCAACAGTCAAAATTTTCTAAAAACCTTCATATCTCTTGTTATACGCAAGAATGCGAAAAATGAGTATTCGTGAATTTAGAAATCGTGTTTTGAAACCATGAAATATTGTTGTCCATGGGACTGTTTTAGTGTTTAAAATATATGCATGTGTTGATTTTATGAAAAGAAGATGATGATAAAATCAAGGATGTTTGATTTAAAATAATGTGTTGATCATGAGATCAATCCTTGTCTAAAGGTGTTGAAATGATCATGAACCGATAGAAATCGGGAACAAGACTTTCGAGGATAAATAATAGTTCGGGAATATAAGTCTTAGACCGGATGGATGAGAGTCTCGGATGCTCTTGAAATAGATTAGACCGGTGTTTGTATCATAGAGTTAATAAGTGAACGATTTAACTCACGAATCACTGATTTGTGCTTTGTGTTTAGTTTTGAGACGTTTGAAGTAAGACAATCGATCCATTCATGTGACAAAGATCAACCGCGCTACAACCCAAGGTGAGAGAGAATACACATGTTATAGTGGTGTCCGAATATGACACCCATATCTCCCAACTACCTCAAAAGTTGGGAGTTATTTCTGTTTTTGTTAGAAACCCGTACTTAACCAAATGATTTTGTGTCTAGATTAAGTACGAATGTTTCCTTAGGATGTATGCCCTTGGGATAGTATAAAATGTCAAGTATTATGGTTGTTATCCATGAAGGAACACCACTCGAGAAACTACAATGCGTAGGGATCGAAAACAGCAAAGATTTTCGATCTGGTAGCCCAAAAGGGCGAGGAAATAGTCATGGCAACCGGACTACCCTCGCCTGTGTGAGCCAGCCTCGCTTGGGCGAGTGGTTCTCACCTAGGCGAGGGCTAGGCTTCCGTTTGGCCTATTCTGGGTAATTCTGGGCGCCCGAGTAACAGCCCCTCGCCCAGGCGAGACCTAGAGGGTGATTTTGACCAGTTTTTGGTGGATTTTTAGCTTGAGCGAGAGCCATGCAGGGAATGGAGTCTATTTTGATGAATTGCTCGCTTGAGAGAAACACAAACATAAATTGTGATTGTTTTTTATTGATTTATTGCTTAGCTAATAGCACTAACTTGGGTGTGAAGTGTATTTACACTTGGGAGAGATCGTGGCTCGAATGAAGAGCCTGATGCCTAAACCAACAAACTTATACTATTACATTTGTTCTTTTGCCTTATGTGGGCAAGGATTTCGACGATGATATTATGAGCAAGGCGATGCCTAAAAAGGACTACATGATACCACGCAGCGAGGTCATCTGAACGTAAGAGGCTTGGCCATGTGAAAGTCTAGGATAATTCAGCGATGGTTCATAGTGGTAGGGATGTTATTCCTATATTACGTCATAATGTAAGATCGGATCCCACAAGAAGCATTCCTTTGGGAGATGTCTTAGGATGGGCCGATCCATATAAAAGACTAATTAAAAGATTTAATCGGCTAACCTCGGTTAGAGTACATACTCATTATGAATAACGAAGTAGTGGAGAGGAAATTTACGGGAGACGAACGAGCCCCACGATGTTGAGAGGGGCGGCGATGACGGTGATTCGTCGGCAAAGTCTTGAGGGAGAGTCTAGGTGAGACGAGTCCCTTGTATTGTTGGATGAGATATTTTGTTGGATTGGACAGTTCTCACAGTGCAAACTAAATGATCTCGGACAACCCCTCTTTGCAATCAGGATCAATGAGAGGATGCCCAGAAAGTGTTTGAAACGACACCGTCCTGAAATGGACAGTTCTTCGGAATCGATCGATCATATATCCTTGTGAGGAATAATTTATTTTTGGTGCATTCAAATCGGCTTATTATGGGACATGTACTCTTGGTTATTTCCAAATAGTTTATTGGGAGGATAGTGGTGTAAGAATGGATGAAATAAGCATAACATTCATACATTGAGATCATGGACATTGATCCTCATGATCCAAGTTATAACACCATTCATCATTGTGCATTTATGTATGAGCTATATATTTTGTATATTATGTGTGTCTGTATGGATGTGATATTATGTATAAATCCATGCCGTCAATGAATAATATTCATTAGATGTCTTACTCTCTTTTCTTTTCTTTTCTCTTCTTTATGTTTGTCTTCGGTTTGCGTTCTCGTTTAGATGGATCGTACTGCGAGGATTCGAAGCTACCAATTCTCGATGTCCCAGGAGGGGATATGGAGCAGTGACGGACACTGATACACCTACACAGGCCCTTGTGCCTTAGAAATAGAAATGGTTTGTGATGGCTCTACGATACGCTTCTCTTTACAGCATGTGAACTTGGAGGCTTCTTTCACCTTACCTTCTCGGAAATTTGCACTTACTACACCATCCATTCAGTCTGTTATTCCTCACGAACCCACGGTTGTTGGACCATCTACTAGGAGACGGATTAGAGATGATGTGCCCAATTCCACACCAGGAAATAGAGCTACTAGACAGATGTTGCCTGATCTTCAGGCAGATGCGGGAGTGGGAAGTAAGTTACAAGGTTCGTCCAATGACCCGGAGGAGGAGGAGTTGGAATCCAAAGAGGAAGATTGTGTGGAGTTAGTCTATATAGAGGACTCCATTGAGGTGGTGGATCTCTCCTCTGATTCTGTGACGGAGGAGGATCCTAGTGAGTGTCCTAGCACACCCGCTAACAGTCGGAGCTAGTCACTAGTGGTCATTTGCATTACTAGTTGCCCTTGAGGCGGGTATATGTGTAGGGTATTTTGGATGTTTGAATAAACCAGACTATTGTGTATATTTCCAGTTTGGATAAGATTTTATTTTCGCCTTCACTTTTCTATAAACCTTTCCGTATTTCAATAAAGAATTATTCCATAATATATTAAGTGGCTTTCAGTTACCACTAGGTAACTATTGTTGTCTTTTCCGCATTTTAGGTTATTTAATGTGATGTCCCAAAAATGAGTCAAATGTAAATGAAGAAGTTTTACATTTTAAAAAAAAATACCCATTTTTTGGGAAATATTGTTGGAGGAATTTTCGGGGCGTTACATCTTACCTTTTATCCTTGTGACTCCAAATTCCGGTAGTACACTGACCTGTGTCTTTGCATTCACCATTTTCACCTCATGTTCTGACAGTACACTGACCTACGTTCTTGGCTTTTATCATTGTGTCTCCAAATTTTGGTTGTACACATACCTGCATCTTTGGTTTCACATTTTCACCCCCAAGTTTCGGCAGTACACTCAACTACGTTCTTGGACTTTATCCTTGTGTCTCAAATTTCTGCAGTACATCGACATGCATCTTTGGTTTCACCTTTTCACCTCAAGTTCCAACAGTACACCAACCTATGTTCTTGATCATTACTCTTATGTGTCCAAATTCTGGCAGTATACCAACACGCGTCATTGGTTCACTCCACCACACCTCTCTAGTCGTCTTAAAGACAACTCAGTGCATATGGCAACATACATTCTCAAGCAATGAGAAGTTGTCAGGTAAGTTTTTATGGGCCTTGACAAAATTAATATGTATTTCTTTACTTATTACTTACTATGATTCCTCCCAAACCTTAGTTTAATTGCTATCAGATAAGCAATACGTAAAGAATGGCATTTGTGAATATTTATTTTTGTTTGGTCTATAATTCTTTTTAAAAAATGACAAATAAATAATACAAATATTTTTAGTTATTTTCTATCGAATAATAATATTTTTTTAGGTATCTCAAACCCACCTCCACAAACCCAACTCCACTTTCTTCTTCTTTCTTCAATAAAACACTCTCTAACACTCCAATCATAGAGGACACTTTTTTCTACCTTCACTTCTCACTCACATTTTTCACGCGCCACTATAAAAAAAGATCACACACAATATGAGGTGGTAGTTTTCATTGAGGGATAGGTTTCTAGGAGGTCTTTTCCTGAGGTACCGAAAAAACTCATCTTCATCTTAGAAAATATTATGTTCTTCTTCATTTTTATCATCAAAACACAATCCCAAAAATACTCATCATTCAACAATCTAAACCACTATTAAAGTTTATCCTATTCTATCTCACCTCAGGTAAGCCTCTGAAATTGTCTTCCCTCCCAAACACACTTATTCCTTTTCATAATTCCTCTCGTTCTCCATACTCACACCTCATTTCTTTAAAACAGCTTCAATTGATTCCGGTGGGAACCATCACCCATCGAAGCCACAGAACCGTGAACCTCATCCATCGGGCAAAGGGGAACTCCCCTCACTACCATCCTCTTCACGGTAATGCACCAGGACCGACGGGATTGAGAAAGAAATGGTGCTAGTCCACCACGAGACCTTACGCAAGGCTCGTCGGCACCCCACGTGCGGCCTCCATGGATGAGTTCATCCATTGTTGTTCTCCAAGGGGTGTGGTATCCCTTTCAGGTTTCAGTGTCCTTCCTTTTTTCTTTTCACAGTTCAAATGTTGCTTTTGAATGCCTTTACTTTTCAATTATCAAAGGTTTTTTTATTTTGAAAAAGTCCATCTGTGATTTGTTTGGTTTGTATTGTGTTTGCTGACATATAGTATAATATGATTAATATATTATGCTAACTTTTTTCGAATATCGTGTAAGTAAAGGGAAATGCATAATATGTATAATATATGGTGTCACTTCCTTATAAAAATGTTTGTTAAATTTTTGTTCCATTTGTCTACAACTTAATAAAACCTCTAATAATAAAAATATTAAACTATGACACATTATTACTCAATCTGTTATATTATGTGTGTTAACAAAATAAAACAATTCTTATGTTTAACAATATGAAATTTAATTCAAATGTTTTCAATAAGCAAGTAAACTGTGATAACTTTTTGATGATTAATCAAAAGATGGAGGTCGATCGTGGTAACACTTCTTGTCTTCATATCATCATTGAATGGTCGTTTTACGACGCTTTTTTTCATTCGATTAATTTCTAACTTAACAATAAAATCAATAAATATATTATAATTATTTTCAAACCTATTTGAAATGCGATGCGGTGCGGACATTAGTTTTACTGTTCACCCTTTTTAAAGAGATAATTATTTTACCGATAAACCATTTTAAAATCAGAACTACATAGTCTTGATTTCCCTATTGCACCTAGGGATACGTAGGAGCAAAATGAACTCTTGTAATTGACTCCCGAACTCAAAATCTGATATAGAAGACCATTTTATCATAATTTGGGCTTAAATTGAGTTTTCTATGTTTAAACCGTAAAATATGTGGTGGCGACTCTCAAAGACGTAACCAAAAAACGAAGCGTGACATATCACATGACTCATGTGTCAATATCTTCCCTAGGATCATTTTCACATCATTATAAGTATTCAAGGACAATATGAAGCTTATGTACTCTTGATTAGAGAGATTGTGTGAATGAAGTCGACTTCAGCTTTCTCTCCTATGCAAACCTCATTAAAGCTCTTTCATGAAAGCGATGGTCTTGTATTTTTAAGAATTTTGTATAGGTACTCACTCAGATGAAAGCCACCAACTAATATGTAGGGAAAGATGTAAAATGGGAATATGTGTTTTTGGAAAGAGAAGCTTTCTCTTTTCGGTTCCCCCTTTTGTTCAACAACCAATATATTGGAAAGGGAAACCAGCTCTAACGTCACGTCCAATATGGACTTCAGTTGAAGCCAACTCTATATAAATGTATCTAAAAGAAATGATAGTGATTACAATGGCAAAAGGCGTGTGAGTTTATAACTCACTGACTGAAAATCGGTGTTGGAGGATGATTAAAGTTTGGAACTTTGAAATGGAAGATTGCATGGTAGGAAATAGATATGGGCTGTTGTTGTGAATTGAATGTGAAGTTTTATGGAGAAGAAGATGGAAAAGGAAGATAAGGTGGATTATGATGTCAGGCCCTCTCCTCCGAGTGCCTTTTTTATGCTTTGTCTTCTCACTCCCCCATTCTCTATATGTTACCTCTTCTTCTCTATTTTATTGGAAGATGTAATCAATAGTTAGTTGATATAGTTAGGAAGTTTCCATTTTTAGTTAGTAGTTATTGTTAGTTGGCCAATTATAGAAACTTGTATAAATAGGATTGATATCTTGTTAATCAATACACTAATCATTCATACTCAAAACACTCTTAAATCCTCGACTCTTCTCTTCACTTTGAATCTTCTTCTTATTATGTTTTCGTTAACATTTGGTATCTAGAGCCACAAAAAGATCAAACTACTCCGCTGCAAACATGGCTCAAGCAATAGGAAATTTTGTCACGAATCTCCCTGTGCTTGATGGAAAGAATTGGTCAAGATGGAGCATTCAGATGAAAGCCATCCTTGGCTACCAAGAAGTTATCGATATTGTTGAGGAAGGGCTGCCAGTATTGGAAGAAGGAGCAACTGAAGCACAAAGGAATGCTCACAAACAGAACAAGAAGAGAGATTGCAAAGCAATCTGTCTCCTACACCAAGCAGTGGACAATGCCCACTTTGAGAAGATTGCAGGGTCTGCAACAGCAAATGAGGCTTGGGATGTGTTGGAAAAGCATTATGCAGGGGCTGCTCAACTGAAGAAAATCTGGTTACAAACAATGAGGAGGTAGTATGAGCTTATGCAAATGGATGAGGGAGAAAGAATTACAGATTTCTTCACAAGAATCATAACTCAAGTGAATGGAATGAAGTCTTGTGGTGAAAGAATGGAGGATGCTGCAATTGTTGAGAAAGTGTTAAGAACTGTGACTCCCAAATTTGATCATGTTGTGGTGGCAATTGAAGAATCAGGAAGAGTGGAAAAAATGAGAATTGAAGAACTACAAGGGTCTCTTGAAGCTCATGAGCAGAGACTCGATGAAAGGTTAGTTGAAAGGCCATCACACCAAGCCCTACAGACTCAAACATCAACAAAGAGAGGAAATTTCAATGTAAGAAATTTCAATAAGAACCAAAGCAAGACTTGGGATTCAAAAGGTGGGTCAAGAAAGGGAGTTGATCTGCAAGATCGGCTCAGCAGGAGGAATGAAGGAAAGCAATCCAAGAATTGGAAGAAGAGAACTGATAAAAGGAGAATAAAGTGCTATAATTGTGACAAACTAGGGAACTTTGCATCTGAATGCTATGCATCAAACAAAAACCAACATCAAGGGAAGCAAGACCCTGAAGCAAATCTTGCCAAGGAAGAGGGTGAAGACTTTGATGATGAGGCAGTTCGGCTAATGATGACCACAACAATCAGCAAACTTAGAAATGATATATGGTACATTGACTCGGGATGTTCCAATCATGTGACTGGACATAAGGATTGGCTAGTGAACTTTGATCCAACCAAAAGAAATAAGGTGAAGTTTGCTGACAATAGAGTTGTAACAGTTGAAGGAACAGGGGACATTCCACTAAGGATGCAAGATGGCAGAAGGGCACTCATAACTGATGTGCTATTTGCCCCTAACATAAAGACTAATCTCATCAGTATTGGTCAGCTGCATGAGAAAGGGCTCAATATGGAGTTGCACAATGGCTTCCTAGAAATCTATGACAGCAAGAATAGAAGACTCAGTGCACCTCTCTCAAACAACAGAACATTTCAAGTGAAACTAGATGTAGTAAAGTCTCAATGCCTGAATGCTGAAACCAATATTGATGAATCTTGGCTTTGACACTTAAGGTATGGTCACTTAAACTTCAGAGATCTAAAGCTACTAAATCAGAAAAACTTAGTCAATGTTTTACCTGAAATAAAATCACACTTGCCAATATGTGATAGCTGCATAATCAGTAAACAAACAAGAAATCCTTTCAACAAGAACACTCAAGCTAGAGTCATTGGCTTATTGCATATTGTTTACTCTGATGTGTGTGGACCTTTTGAAGTAAATTCATTAAGTGGAAACAAATATTTTGTATCCTTCATTGATGATTATAGCAAGAAGATGTGGGTCTATCTCATCAGGGCCAAAAGTGAAGTGTTTGAACACTTAAAGAGGTTCAAAGCAGAAGCTGAAAGACAATCAGGAAAACAAATGAAAATATTCATAACTGATGGAGGAGGGAAATTCACATCAAGAGAGCTTGAGAAATTCTGTGTTGATCAAGGCATAATCCATGAGGTGACAGCCCCCTACACATCTCAACACAATGGTGTAGCTGAGAGGAGAAATAGGACAGTAATGAATATGGTGAGGTGTATGCTAAGATGCAAAGGATTACCTGATAACCTATGGGGAGAAGCAGTCACAACAGCCACTTATGTTCTAAATAGATGCCCAACTCAGAGTCTAAAGGATCAAGTCCCTGAGGAAGTATGGACTGGAAGAAGACCATCAGTAAAGCATCTGAGAGTGTTTGGATCAATATGCTTCAAACACATCCCAGATCAAGTAAGAAAGACACTTGATGATAAGAGTGAGTTAATGATTTTTGTTGGCTATCACTCAACAGGATCATACAAATTACTAAATCCTGTGACAAATCAAGTGGCTTTCAGCAGGGATGTGCACATTGATGAGATGAGTACATGGAATGACCTTCACAAAACAATTGAGAAAAGGACAATTATGCCTTTAATTCTTGCACCAAAAGATCAAGATGAGTATGAAGTTGCAGATGAAAACAACTCAACCTCAAGAACAAATTTTGCAAGGATTGTATCTAGGCCTACAAGGGTAAGACAACCACCTATGAGGCTTAATGAATATGAGCTATTTCCTTATGATGCAATTACAGATGAGGGTGATCTAATTCACCTTGCTCTTATGGGAGAAATTGAACCAATCACCTTCCAAGAAGCTATGAAGGAAGATGTAT
The DNA here is from genome assembly GCF_001865875.1 of Lupinus angustifolius. Classification (NCBI taxonomy): domain Eukaryota; kingdom Viridiplantae; phylum Streptophyta; class Magnoliopsida; order Fabales; family Fabaceae; genus Lupinus; species Lupinus angustifolius. Next base: position 18,393,572 of record NC_032012.1, read on the forward strand.
GGTTCAGTGCTATGGAAGAAGAACTCAAGGCAATTGAAAAGAACAACACTTGGACAAAAGCTAACCTACCAGCAGGAAAAGTACCTATACCTGTAAAGTGGGTATATAAAGTGAAACTCGTACCAGATGGCAGTGTCTCAAAACACAAGGCAAGGTTAGTTGCCAAAGGGTTTATGCAAAAGGAAGGCTATGACTACATTGATGTCTTTGCACCTATGGCAAGGTTTGAGATAGTGAGGCTAATTGTAGCACTGGCAAGCTGGTTTGGTTGGAAGTTGTGGCAACTTGATGTCAAGAGTGCCTTCCTCAATGGGCCTCTTGAGGAAGAAGTGTATATAACACAACCTCCAGGTTTTGACATAGCTCACAAGGAAACAAATGTCTTGAAATTGAATAAAGCTCTCTATGGACTTAAGCAAACTCCAAGAGCTTGGAATAGGAGAATAGACTCATTCTTAAGGTCTATTTGCTTCACCAAATGCAAGAATGAACATGGAGTCTATGTAAACTCATCAAGTGAAGAAGAAACAACCTTACTCTGCCTATATGTTGATGATCTGGTTATTACTGGTAGCTGCGAATCTGAAGTCATAAGAATCAAAAGCAAATTGAAGTCTGAATTTGAGATGACAGATTTAGGTGAATTGGCTTACTTCTTGGGAATAGAATTTCAGAAGACTCACAAAGGAGTAATGATGCATCAAAGGAAGTATGTCAAAGATGTTCTAGCATATTTCAAATGCTTGAATGCAAGTCAGTAGTTGTGCCAGTTGAAGGAAAGGTTGGTTTGATTGATAAAGAAGCAGATAAACCAGCAAATCCAACTCTCTTTAGGCAAATGGTAGGTTGTCTTAAGTTTATTTGTCACAGTAGACCTGAGATAAGCTATGATGCAGGAGTAATAAGTAGGCATATGGCTAATCCTAAGCAATCTCACTTGATTGCAGCCAAGAGGATAATGAGATACTTGAAAGGAACTATGAATTATGGAATCCTGTTCCCTAACCAGAAAGAGATGAATGAATCTTGCTTTGTTGGCTACTCAGATTCAGATTGGTGTGGAGATAAGGAGGATAGAAAAAGTACCTCTGGTTATGTGTTCTCCATATTTGGTGCACCTGTGTCATGGAGTTCTAAAAAACAAGATGTTGTGGCTCTTTCTACATGTGAGGCTGAGTATATAGCAGCCTGCAATGCAGTTTGCCAAGGTCTATGGTTGACATCATTGATAGCATAATTGAAGTGTGGTGAGCTTGGTAAGTTTGAGCTAAGAGTAGACAATAAATCAGCAATCAACTTAGCCAAGAATCCAGTTAGTCATGGAAGATGCAAACATATTGAAACAAGATTCCATTTTCTAAGAGATCAAGTTGAAAAGGAGAAGGCGAAGTTGGTTCACTGTCCAACAGAAGATCAGGTTGCTGATGTGCTAACCAAAGGTTTGAAGATTGAAAGATTTCAGAAAATGAGAAACATGTTAAAAGTTCTTTGTTTTGACTAAGAATGGAAGACAATAGGCTATGTACTTTGCTGTGTGTATTTGTAGTGTGATAACTCTTGATTAAGGAAGGGTGTTGGAAGATGTAATCAATAGTTAGTTGATATAGTTAGGAAGTTTCCATTTTTAGTTAGTAGTTATTGTTAGTTGACCAATTATAAAAACTTGTATAAATAGGATTGATATCTTGTTAATCAATATACTAATCATTCATACTGAAAACACTCTTAAATCCTCAACTCTTCTCTTCACTTTGAATCTTCTTCTTCTGTTTTCGTTAACATATTTAACCACTAGATGCCTTTTCTCCTCCCCCTTGTACACGTTTCTTTTGTCAACATTCACACCTTTCTTTATTATTATCACATTAGGATGAAACTTTTTTTTAATCGGTATTCTTGTATTGGAGGTAATTTGTTTGAGTTGGGAACATCCACAAATATATTTGACTAACTTTTTCAGCGGATATTTTTTCATCTACAAGATTCAAACTCGAAACCTTACTTAAGAAGAATATTTTTAAACATGTATCACTTCAACCAAAAATATTTTTAAAATAACTGAAATGCTTTTTCTAACTGCAAGTAAAAAAATCAATTAGTATTTTATTTATTTATTTAAAATACTACATTTATTAAAATAAAACTATACTTAGCAGAAATGCTTTTTCTAACTGCAAGTAAAAAAATCAATTAGTGTTGGCTCTTGCACACCTAAAAGTGTGCTGTTCAATTTTTATTATTTTTGTTGTTTTAAAATCTTTGTATATCTTATAGGCCAAAAAAATTATCTGTTGTTAATAAAGATTGACAATGCTAATAAGAGCCTCAACCTCTGCAAGACTTAAACCATACTTGGAAGCTTTAACTCCATGAATAACAACGCCACTCAATTTGGGTTCTTTCAACATACTATAAAAAACTTGAGCAACCATGATGAACAAATAAGGGGACAACCGGTCACCTATAATCCCCTTTTGGATTTAAGATTGCCAAATTTTCGTTCATTTTAGAATCACTAAAAACGAGACTTATTTGACAAATTACGTTATCAAATATGAAAAAAAGACTTCTATAGAAACATGTCTATGTCAAGACAACTAATAAAATATTAATAACACATTAAAATTTTAATTCTAATTAAAATTTAATTTTGAATAATGACACAAGAAATATAAATACATCTCCAAATAATATGTGATAGATATGTCTCCACACTTTTCTTTATCATAAAAACCCATTCTATTGATCACCATCTCAAGGAATGACCATGCCACACTGTCATAACTCATAAGCTTTGCTCATATCAAGTTTAACAACCATCAAACAATGTTTGCCTCTACTCTTATTCTTAATCATATGCACCATTTCATAATCAATTATTATATTGTTACTAATCTGCTTTCCTAGAACAAATGGACTTTGGAACTTAAAAATATTATCAGGCATAATCATTTTAAATATATTGGCCAGCACCTTAGATATAATTTAATACACCACATTGCATAAATTGATGGGTCTAAACTAAGACATTAACATTAGGAATCAAAATAATGTGAATATAATTGAGCTCATCAAGCAAATCACATTCATTGAGAAGGTTAAGGATGTTTTGGGCCATCTCCCATAACATGCCACTAATTCTAAAAAAAAAAAAAGGAGGAAAATCATTAAACCCAGGAGACTTTGTTGGAAACATCTGAAAAATACCCATTTAATTTTTTGAGATAATATATTTTTAAATTGATGTGCCAAATATCTATAAATCAAAATTGATTAATAAATGAGTTAAATAGTTTTTATTAAATAAGTCATGAATTGGATTTTTTTTAATACATCGTAAATAATAATTTATTTGAGTTAAATTTAATCCAAATCATTCATTATAACCATGTTGATTATCATTCAATTTAAAAATCGTCATAATCTTATATTCCCACCCCATTGAGCAATTGTTATGTGTGGTGTTGAAGAGTATGTTAAATACAATTTTCAGTCTGACATTCTGATATGGCAAGGGTAGTTCTATTCTGAAAGCAGTAATAATGTTAGAGCAATACACATTTTTACATTAGTTTCATGCCATAGTGGAGTAGTAAGTCTCGTACAAAATTTTATTTGAATTTATTTATAATTTATATTTATTTTATTAATAATTATTTAGAATTATTATCGTATATATAATTTATAACAGTTTAATGTCCATAAAATAAATTGTTTAAACTAACTTATATATGGTTTAGTTAAACTTTACTATCCTAAGGTTTCAAAACAGTTTCGTCATCTTTGATATATCCTCTCACTATTTTACTGTCAAGGTGTAGAAAATCCAAAACTCTTAATTAGTCACATTCTTTTGTCATGTCATCTCCATGTTAATATTTATTTTTTTCTCTTTCAACTTCTTATATTCAAATTCTATACAACAATCATCTAAATAAACACATATTAATATTTTTTGGTACTATTAAATATATCATTTCATCATTTTTGCCTAAGAAATTAATTATTTTTGGGGTGTGTGACTATCACTTCCAATAAATGTTACTCCTAGGAATCGAACATTTGATCTTTTATTCATCTTGAGAATCTAGTGGGGCTTACACCACTAAATCAACATATTGTTGGTAAACACATTAATATGCTCTAATATAACAATTACTTTGCTCATTTTTTATATATAGATATATATTAGTTTATCTTCTAATCAATAATCATTCTAGTTGTGTATTTTTCTTCCATTGATGATTGTGAGAAATGATTTTTTCCTATCGATAATCATTTCGTTGATGATTATACCACCAATTCATCATGTTCTATTCCTACGGACATTCATTCCCCAATGTATTTTCTTTTAATGATGAATTATATTAGTAATAATCACTTCTTTTCTGGCTGACAATGATGACTACGCATGCAAAGTTTACAATTTATAACACATTTCAACCAATTTTAGTGGACTCCGTATAATCATTTGATTATTTACGTTATTAAATAAATTATTTTTAACAGTATTAAAACATACTAAGCTTTAATAGGCATATTAAAGAATACTTGAATTGATAGATTATCTTAGTTAGGATTAAGGTAGTTTTATTTAAACTTATTTACAATTTATGTTTATATTGTCAATTATTATTTGGATTTACTATTTATCTTTTGTAATATCTTCTCCCTATATAATAAATTTAGACTATCTTAGTTTAGTTCTAAATTCTACCGTTAAGGTGCTTGTCTTAGTTATTTTGTTCGCCAATTAATCATGGTTTAATATATATTTATCATTATTTTAAAGAGAGTTTACCTAAACAAGTAAAACTCTATCTATACTTGACCTGTTATTATGTTACTTATATAGAGATGTCACCCTATCAATTTAAATAATCTAAAGTGGAATATATTCTTACTTGGTAATTTAAAGATGGACTCTTTTATTATTATTCAATAAAGAAATATTTTCCATAAATTTAATCACGAGAGTATTTAAGATACACTATTAAAGATACTAATACATTTTACTAGTAACCTATGCAAGAGGACAATTTAAGTTTTTATTCACTGAAAATATGTAAAATTTAGTGATAATTTATTTTGGCCATGTAAGATGTTTGCATGCATTTCATGAAATTTGAATTTGAAATTTCATTATTTAGAATTCAGGTTAGTTTGGAATTAATTTGTTCTCAATTTGAGATATTTGAGGCCTAATTTTAAATTTTATCAAATTGATATGGATTAACATATTGGTGGAGCAAAACACACTAAAATATAAAAAGAAAACACATCTTGTTTGTATGGCTTTTTTAATAATTTTTATTACTTTTGCTAAATTTTATATAAGAGAAAAACATGTATACACTGTAAGAGTTTTTTATATTGCAACTATATCATCTACTATTCATTTTTAATCATCATTAACTCTCTAAAAAATATAATACAAATAAAAGGTGAATAATACACTATGTATAAATTCTTATACTGTCAATGCATAGATATTATACATTTATACTCATCATATAATTTGGATGAGTTCCATTTTATAAAACTAATTTCAATTATAGTTGAGATTAGAATGAAATGATTTATTTTTGGATATTTTAGTGTAGAATAAAATTTTGTGAGGAAATTCAGGATAAAGTTTCAATCAAACATAAAAATTACACGGTCCCACTTCCAAATATGATTCTAGAAGCTCTAAATCCGATTCTATGAAATTGCCAAACAAGTTCAAATACAATTCAAAGTCCAAACCACGTTTATTCCAATTTTAGAGAATCCATTTCCAAATGTGAAACCAAAAGAATAACAAGACATCTATTTAAATCACTCAAAATTTACAACTTATATATTTTTTAACATAAAGTTTCTATATTTTGATTTCAAAATAATGGCACCACTATTAGCCCTACCCAATATAAAAAAAAAAAAGCAGAATATTTATATATTATTAGTGTAAATGTTTATACAACACAATTACTATATTATTCATCATTTATTTGTATTACTCTTTTTAAGAATTAATAATAATTAGATATAAAATAATAGATAATAATGTGATAATATATAAACCCTATACAATGTTTACATTTTTTTCTCAGAATAAAAAACCTTAACTTCCTTCAACCTTTTTTATTCCTTCTGGAAAACATAGCAGACATTAGCTCATTGTTTTTTGTTAGTTTTTACTGTTTTAAGGGAGCCGTTGTTTAGTTGAGTCAAATATTGCTCGTGAGACTTGTCTCTAACAAAAACAAGGGGCAGTGTCGCCACCCGTTATAGACTGATATTGACACATGGATACAATTCAACACATTTTTTTACCTCTTTTTCTTAACTACTTTTTTTCTATTAAGTATCGTTCTCATAAATATATATCTTGATATTTTTAGAATCATATATTATTATTAGATTAATGTTTTGTTGGTTTTCTTAACTGCCGTAAACCATCTAGTTTGCTATTTCTTAGTTCTTCACTTTCAAGCTAATGATGTATTTTTTTTTGTTTTGTTTTTACATGTTTATGTCGGCATCAATTTATATTTGTTTTTATAAGGTCAAAAAGTGCAATGCAAGTGTTAAAAATGGAAGGAATCATAATGAAATAATAAAAGTATATCACTTTAAAATGAATAATTTCCTTTTACCAATTATTCTCACAGTAAATGTCATATCATATCCATCCCATATAATAATCTTTCGTGCATACTATTTGTGAATCTTTTATACTATTTTATTTTATAGAAAATAGGTTGTGCATTGATAGAATAATTTTTTTATATTGTCAAATTATGGTTAGGGGTGGAAACAATTCACTTGGGATAGATTTCCCCTTAAATAAACTCAATCATCTTATTTATTTATCTTTTTGAATAATTCTAAACCCTAAGAATGACCTATTAAAAGTTTTGTCAAACTTTTAAGCTTATATAAAAATATATTATGTTATAAGATATTTAAATAATGCAACAAACCACTTTTAAATAGACTAACCAACCTAATATTGAATATAGCTATCTAAGATCAATAGTTAAATAACATTTTTATAAGGAAATTTCATATAACATTTTTTGTTATATTAAAAATAATATGTTATAAATATTAATAATATAATTAAGTAGATCAAGTTATTATGTTAAATATTTTTTTAGATAGAGTAAAACCTCCCTTGTAAAGCTAAATAATTTAAAAAAGTATGGTATATTTATAAAAAAAGTTTCTTAGTTATTATAGATAATGTATTAATGTAGTAGACCTTTGATAAAGAACTAATATAAATGATATACATGACACTCTAAAAAATTTTATACTCTCCATACAAAAATATTAAACTTATTTTTTAAGGAATAATAACTAAAGTTTAATATCTATGCATACATTATAACCTTTTTCTTTGCATTGCTTCAAACATTTATTATTAATAATATATAACAAACCTTATACTAATATAAATATCAATAAGGCATTAATTAATATTGAGATGTAATACTCTATTAAATCTCTAAAATAACTATAGTATTAAATGTTCGATTCATGTGAGTGATAATTGTTGAGATAGACAATCATATACAAAAAAGATTTAATATGTATACACTGAAAATATTAAATTTTTTTACACTGTTAACAATTATTCATCATTAATTTGTTAACCGACGTTAACTATGGATACAAATCAACTGTAAAAAATATTAAATCCTTTGATTTTTTTCAATACAAATCATTGTTGATTTCTTAACCCATATTTATTTGTTAAACTGATATAAAAAATATATGGTGCAGTAAACTGTAATAACTAATAAGTATATTGAAGGAAGGAAAGAAAACATAGACCTTTGGACTATGCTTCAAAAGTACTTAAAAAAGTCTCTTCATATGCATTATGAGTGGTCCTACTTTTGTTATCATGCACAGTTGGCAGTGTAGGTACAATCATTCACTTTGGAATACTTCCTATTTATATCCATTCCATCTTATTCATTCATTCATTCTCTGTCTCTCTTTCTTTGCTTCTTCTTTCATTCTCTCTTCACTTCATTCACCACTTATTTTGTTAAAAATGCAGTCAAGTCCTTTGCTTCTTGAAGAACCTATTAGGATGTCTTCCATTCTGGAACCATCCAAACCTGTCAGCATTTCAACCTATATCTCTTTTTTTTTATTTCATTTATTTTCTGTTTTCTATTTTGAAGTGATTTGTTGTTCATTATGATTATTATTCTCATTATGAGAAAGTAATGAACTTTTGATGACCCTTTTGTGGTATTGTTATGTAGAGTGAGTTTGTGGTATTGTTATGTAGCGTGAGTTTGTGGTATTGTTGATGCTGATTTTGATTACTAAAGCAGATCAAGCTGAAAAAATGAATGTTTTTGATGAAATGAAAGACACTTTTACTCTGACAATTGTTGTTTTTTGTATCCTAGCTATTTTATGTTGTGTTGTGTTTCTTCTGTTAGTCTTGTCTTTTTGCCCCATCATGAGAAAAAAATCAACTGATCCTAATTATTGCATTATTGTTTAGGCTTTAGAGTTAGTGTGATTGTGAGTATTGATGTTGATGCTTCTGATTGCTAAGGAATTTAGTACATCAAATTGTAAAATGATTAGAGAATTTATTATTGTCTTTATTCAATGAAGATTTTCAGTGTTTGTAAATTTTGATTGAAGTGGTTGAAATGCATTCTACAGAGTTTCTTTCCAGCTATGACAAAAATTGTTGGGACACTTGGTCCAAAGTCAAGATCAGTTGATACAATTTCCCGTTGCCTTAATGCTGGAATGTCTGGTATTCTTCCTTTACAATCTTTGGTTGTAAATGTTTTTTGCTTTTGTGACATCAACCTCATTGTTTCTCATCCATTAGAAAAGAACATAGACAAGAGATTTTTTGTTATTTGATTAGAATCAATTGTGTTTTAGACCAAGTTGGAAGGCCTAGTAGTTTGCCAAAAGTGTATCTTTTAGGGGTAGAACTATACTTTAACATATTGCTTTTTGGCTAGTCAGTTTATTTTTTGGGGAAATGCATATCACCATTGCTTCAAATTGCAGACTGCATCACATGATGTGGTAGCAATATTGTGATGACCATCACAACTGTATCACATTGCAATTGACATCGAATCACAATGATATTGTCACATCAGACCGTAACAAAACTGCATTAGGCTACATTGGACTGCATCAGACTACATTGAATTCAAAGATATTTTTTTAGTCACAAAAAATTTGCACGGCAATGGCTACAATCTGCATCCTAATGACCACCACAATTGCAGTAACAACAGCTGTAACCACAATTTAAAACACTATATATAATGAATAATTTGTCCTTGTGCTATTCCTTTATTTTATTGTCTGGGTGAATCTTGTGTCTAAAGTCAGGTTCTGAGTCACCTGTTTTGTCATCTTATTCTTATTTTCTTACCATGTGCTAGTGGCAAGGTTTGACTTCACATGGGGTGATCCAGAATACCACCAAGAGACATTGGAAAATTTAAGGGCTTCTGTCAAGAGTACGAAGAAACTATGCGCGGTAAATTTCATATAATAACTTGTGACATCATTATGTGATTTTAATTATGATTTTATTACACTAGCTTCCATTTTTAATGTAAGAGGGCTAGACTCAGGAACGGTAAGGTTGCTTGCTTGTAACCTAGGGTCATATGTTCAAATTTTAGAAACAACCTTTTCAGCTTACGAGGTTAAGGATGTCCGCAACTCTCTCTCCAGACTCGTGTATTGGACCACCTTTTTTAGCTTCTATCTTTATTGTAGTTCTATAAATGCAAATGTTAACTAATGTGAAAATATATGTACACCCAGGTTATGCTAGATACTGCAGGTCCAGAAGTACAAGTTGTGAATAGAACTGATCGTCCGATTTCCCTGCAAGAAGATACATTGCTTGTCTTAACTCCAGATCAAAACAAAGAAGCTACTTCAAATCTCTTACCAGTAAATTTTACTGGTCTATCAAAGGTAAGTGCACCTTTTCCATGCATTCAATATTAATTTGAATTTTCATTGTATTTATGTGGAATAATCACTTTCCAAAATGATTTCTTTTTATCAGTTGTTTTCTTATTGCATCTTTGTGTTCTGTCCAGATATACTGTATTACTTGTTCTGTGATTCTTAACTGGTTTATGGTCTGTGGAATGATTTGTTTGGTATCATCAATTTTTTAACAGACCTTAATTTTGTTTTATATTTTTTAGATTGAGTCCACATTAAATATCACTTCATAATTGATAAGCATTTGCTATGGTATTTTTCTAAATTCTTCATTTCCATCATGGCCTTTTGAATTGTTCTTTATTTTCTTGACTAATGTTGTCTTTGTACTACATTGATTTTATAGGTCACACACCACACTGATTTGTAAGGAAACCTCCTTGTTTCATATTGTTTAAAATCTCTATTGGTACCAACTATGATCACTTATCATCAATCTCTGTATTACTGTATATGTTAAATGTTCAAAAGGAGAACAATGAAATCTATGATAAAACAATAACATATAATTCCTTTCAACTTTTAATTCTATTTCTTCCTTCCGTTCTAAGTTGCTCTAAAGGTTTGTTATGTGAGTTAGTAGGGACTATGTCTTTATTATGTACCTTTCTCATATTTTACTTTGATTATGTACAATGTGGTGGTGTCTATAATTATGCAGACTGTGAAGAAGGGCGATACTATTTTTATCGGTAAATACCTGTTTACAGGAAGTGAAACAACTTCTGTATGGCTGGAGGTAATGCAATCTTGGATTTTTCTAGTTCAATCTTTAATGACTGTGCAAATATAAGTTCACTTGTATATATTGTTGGAATATCTTTCTTTGAACTCTTAGGGTATGTAATTAGTTATATGCTAGCTATTCATAATTTCATTTGCACTATTAGCAGAAGTTGCTTATTGCAATGAGTTACCCTTATCTTTTCAAGTATACTTGGCACATACATTTTGTGAATTGATATATGGTTCATTTCAAAGGTCCAACTTTTGTCATATGATTCCTATGATCCTATCATATGATTTGATAAAGTTTTATGTTGCCTGTCGACTGCTTAACATAACCTTCACCTTTGATCTAGGCTTATGACTGCCTATGTATAGTATCAAACACACATAGGCAGGTTCAAAGGTCCAACTTTTGTATAGGCAAAAAATTTAACTATGATGTTGACCCATTCCTTATGTTCCTTAAGGCTACAAAATGACAAAAACCAATAAGAAAATATATGAGACTTTTATATATAATATATTTTCTATTAGTGCTGACCCCACCTAGTGGGATAAAGGGTTGGTTGTGGTTCTCGTATATTTTCTATTAGTCTTTCTACTCAAAAAGTTCAGAACCTTTCTCAATACTGCTGATATTCAAAGTCAGGACTTTTCTGTTTAATTACTGTCACTAAGTGTTTTGGTTTCAAAATGCAGGTCAGTGAGGTGAATGGTGATGATGTCATTTGTCTCATAAAAAACTCTGCTACACTTTCTGGATCCTTGTATACTTTACATGTCTCTCAAATTCATATCGATCTTCCTAGTCTTACTGATGAGGATAAGGAGGTAACTACAAGATTTTTGTCATAAAATGCCTTATGTTTTTGTTAGCTTATCTAAAAGATTAAATATATGTGCAAACTGTATATACAATAGATGTCGAAAATTCTTTTTCTCTGCACCAATCACCAAAGTATAACTGGTTTGAGTTGCCCTTTTAGTTACGGTTATGAGTTGTGAATACCATTTTGTTATTTCTTGTTTTCTGAATCTAAATGTTCCTCTTGACATTTCACTCACTAACTCAGGTAATAAGAACATGGGGTGTTCGAAACAATATCGACTTCCTAGCATTATACACCCGGCATGCTGAAGATGTTCGCCATGTAAGGGCTATTCCTGAATCCTGATATGTTTTGTTTTACGTCTAATTTATCTAATTTTTAACAAATGTCTTCCCCTTATCCCGTGTTGATGCTATTCATGCCTCCTTATTTAGCTTCCAACGTCTAAATTTGCTTAGTTTTCACAACGCTTGTTGATTAAGTGAACCGTTTTCTTTTAGTTTTCCTCAGCATTGAAAAAAATAGAACATGAAAATACCTTAATTTTTATTTTTCAGGCTCGTGAGTTTATCTCTAAATTAGGTGGCCTCAAGCAGACACAGATTTTTGCGAAGATTGAAAATTTTGAGGTAATAAACTTCAAGATCCTTTGAACAATATCCCCTTAGACTCCACTTCTATACCAGACAAATGCACTAGTTCAAGATCCATTGGTGAGTGTACTTAATGCTGCTTTTAATATGCATGTTTCTTCTGTAAAATTCTCATAGGGATTGGAACATTTTGATGAGATATTGAGAGAAGCAGATGGTGTCATCATCTCTCGTGGAAATTTAGGGATAGATCTCCCAGCTGAGAAGGTTAGCTTTTTTTTCTGGACCGAAAAATGCAATGTTACGTACGATTTACTTACTATGGAGTAATAGTTATGTTATGTTTTCGTTTTGTCTTGCAAACATCTGTACGGATTTTGCAGGTCTTTTTATTCCAAAAGGCTGCTATTTACAAGTGTAACATGGCTGGAAAGCCAGTCGTTGTCACACGTGTTGTGGATACTATGACCGATAATCTAAGGCCTACTCGTGCTGAAGCAACTGATGTTGCCAATGCAGTGCTGGATGGTAATTCTTTTCCTAACTTAAGTTCCTTATTGTTATATTTGCTGAATCCTGTTTGATTTATTTTGATTATGATTGTACTACAGAAATGTCTGAACTCTTGCATTAGATAAATTTGTGCATGCTTATGTTATTGATTAATATTCCTTCAGTTTATTGTATTCATCTCGTTATGCATAATATACCATGCACTTTTCAGGTCTGAATATGTTTTTCTTTCTTTTGGATCAGGGAGTGATGCAATTCTCCTTGGGGCAGAGACCCTGCGTGGATTATACCCCGTGGAGACCATTTCTACAGTTGGAAAAATTTGTGCCGAGGTACATTGTGTTCTACCTTTATGGTAAATTTTAATTGATCGATTATACAATCCTTACTCTGAGAAGAGAAATGAAAAACTTAAATTAATGACCTGCTCTTTTCAGGCAGAGAAAGTTTACAATCAAGATTTGTATTTTAAGAAGGCGGTCAAATTTGTTGGAGAGCCAATGAGCCACTTGGAATCAATAGCTTCCTCTGCGGTACTTTTCTCGGCTGCACTAATAACTTTTTTGAGTGTTTTTGTGATTTTCTTCACCACCATTTGGTATTCACTTGCTCAGAGGATTATGTTATGATTAAAGTACATATCGAGAAGTAAATTTCTTTGTGCTAAACATACAGGTTCGAGCCGCCATCAAGGTTAAGGCTTCTGTTATTATTTGCTTCACTTCATCTGGAAGAGCTTCAAGGTTTTGTATTATCTCCTTCTATATGACTTATCTTTATTAATTGAGTTTCTCACTTTTTTGTGGTTATTGATGCAAAAAATTCTCATTTGTTGGTTTCTTTCTTTCATTGTTTTGGTTTATAGTGAATCTTTAAGTCATTGACAGTTATGTTCTATTCTGTTGCAATTTTGATATCTTTCTGACATATCATTATTCTATCTTTCTTGGGTATTTATGTAGGTTGCTAGCTAAGTACAGACCAACCATGCCTGTGATATCGGTTGTCGTTCCTCAACTGAAGACGAATCAACTCCGATGGACATTCACTGGCGCTTTTGAGGTATATAGTTGACACAATTTGTTAAAACTGAATCGGGCAACTGAAACAAAAATGTGGCTAATTCACATATATGGTACCTGATTTTAATCAGCTTTTTTAAATGTCTTGAATGAGTTCAGTCCTGTTGATTGTATGAACAATTTACTATCTGATAATAAACCCAGATTGAGTTAACTTTTTCAAGAAAATTCTTTGCTAATATTACCATATGATCTTCTTGTACCATTGAGACTTTCAGTGCTTGATATTCACCTCCTGAATAGTTTCATACTTACATTACACATTAATTTCTTACTTTCTACTAGATAATCAATCATTCTCTTATGTCAAAATAATTACTTTTTCAACAACTGTACCTGAAGAATCAAAATCAATTTGAAATTTACTCACTTGAAATGCAAATGACAGTAAAAGTTATTTCATCAGTTTGTTTTAGTTACTGAGACCAGTGAACTCCTTGTGTTTTATATTTTATCCTTTTAATTTCTTATACTTATCAAACTAGTTATACTTTCAAACTTCCTGTAGGGAATCATGAACATGCACATTTTTTTGCTTCAATTTGTGTTAGTTTGACTTGCATTTTAAACTTTTACAAAGAAACTAATCACTTCTTGTTATCTGTTTCCTTTTATGATCCTATGGCAGGCTAAGCAATCACTTATAGTGAGAGGTCTTTTCCCTATGCTGGCAGATCCAAGACATCCAGTAAGAATTATTCAATGTCCATTCATATAAATGTGTAGGGGAACCATAGAATAATATAAAAACACTCTAAACTATGTCAATATAATGTGCCCTGCCTTATATAATAGAGAAAAAAATATATACACCGACAGTCTAAGAGTTTTTTACATTGTCAATGCATTATTCACCATTCATTTTAATTCCTATTGACTTTTAAATAAAAGTATAATTCAAATGAATGGTGGATGATGCATTGACTGTATATACATTTTTACACTGTCAGTGCATATATATTACACTATATAATAAAGCTTATATAAACCTGATTCTACTGGCAAGTAGTAAAAGTAACTTAAGACTCAAGTTACCCAAATTCAAATTGTGTATTAAATTACTAATACAAGTGGAAATATGATAATCCAAGGGCTAAAATAGTTACACCATACCCCTTAGTAACTTTATATCTCTAATTCTCAAATCAAAATTTAATTGTATATATCAGTTCAGTTTAATTGTAATTTCTTAAAATTTGCTCAATTCATCATTTCTTTATTAAATTCAAACCTTAATATTTTTATTTGTTCAGAATCATACTTAAATGAAGATTATTTACTAAAATTTAATACACAATTGTTAGTGCCAGTACTAAGTATCATTACCTTGTTTTTATAGACCAGTTTCCATGTCTTTCGCTTCCCCTTTTCACAAGAAATTGTAGAATTATTCTAATCTAGGTTTGGGACTAAATTAAACCAATCTGATCTTGTTTTATTGAAGAAATTTTATGTTGGCCATTGCATAATTTAAAAGTGACTCTTATTTAATTTGCTAGTATATATTTGATATCATGCACTTTAGAGTTGTTAACTTGGTGAGTTTTGTGACTTGGGTGCAGGCTGAGTTTACTGGTGGGACAAATGAATCAATCTTGAAGGTTGCTTTAGATCATGGCAAGGCTTTTGGCATCATAAAGCCACATGACCGAGTTGTTGTTTTCCAGAAAGTTGGTGACTCATCAGTTGTCAAGATTATTGAGCTTGAAGATTAATCATAGAGCTACATTTTGTGTCATTTCAAGGATGCATGATAAACCCCTTTTGTAGCTTTCATCCTATTATTTTCTGTTTTTGTTTAATACCAATATAAACCATGCTCATATTATGAGTGATTTCTAGTGGTTGTGCTATTTCTTGTTTGATTGTTTTGAGCTATTCTTTGAAATTGTGGATCATGTCACTTATTGCGGTAATCTCTGTAACACATCACCCCACAACGATGGTGTGACACCGAATCACAATGATGTGGTCACATCGGATGGCAACTCAATTGCATTATACTATATTTGAGGTGCAACAAATTCAATAACATTTTTTTAATTGCAAAAATTTCATGTCGCAATTGCATCGCAACAACCATAATGATCCAAATTGGAGCAATATTTTATGCTGAGGAGAGTTGTCGATGATGAAAGAATGCAAGTCATGTTACTGGCCTTGGAATGGAAGGCTTTAAGTTGGTTCCAATGGTGGAAAAGATGTAACCCTAGACTTTCATGGGAGGGATTCAAGGTGGCTGTGATCCGAAGGTTCTAACCTTTGATGATGCAAAACTCGTTTGAGTTGCTGCTCTCTTTGGAACAAGCGGGAATAGTGGCGGAGTTCAAAAAATACATTAGGGCCCTTAAGGAGATGGATCAAGACTTCGCTAAAGGAATCTTTTTGAATGGTTTGAAAGAGGAAATCCAAGTGGAGGTAAGGGTGTTTGAATTAACGACTCTAGCGGAAGTAATACAAAAGGCTTTGATGATTGAGAAGAACACCATTTTGCATAGGAAAGGTACTAGCTACTTTACAAAACCAATGGGATACCCAAGAAATAACTCTTACAACAAAGTCGTCATCGTGAACTCGAGAATTGTCTCGGATAAGAAGGATGGGCAGTCAGTTGGCGACAACCTCGCTAGTAGTTATAGGTCAGTGAATCCTACAACGAGTTCACGGGTCAGGGGTGGAGATTTCAAGCATCTTACTAGGGTTGGAATGAAGGACAAAAGAGACAAAGGGTTGTGTTTTAGGTGTGATGAACCGTATAATAGGGAGCATCACTACAAGAACAAATAGTTAAGGATTATCCTTTTGGAAGAAGATAATGATGGCGACGAGAAGGGCGATAAGACATAATTGGAGCAGTACAACTCGCTGCAGTTATCTCTATATTCCATGGTTGGTTTGACATCTGCCAAGTCGTGGAAGGTGGCAAGAGAATTATTGAGAAGGTCAGTGATTAATTTTATGGATTGTGGGGCCTCATATAATTTTGTTGCCACCAACTTGGTAGCACAAATGCAATTAGCAGTGATCAATACCCCTAGTTATATGGTAGAAGTGAGAGATGGTCATAAAGTGCGATGTCAAGGCAAATGCGAAGGTTTGAACCTACAGATCCAAAAGCTAGATCTGATGTAGGATTTCTACCTATTCGGGTTGAAAGGGGTGGACTAGCTGGTTAGCTCAGGAGAGGTGAATGCCGATTTTGGGAAGTTGGAGCTATCTTTAAAGATGGGAGTTGATTGGTATAAGATCTCGGGAGATCAACATTGTCAAGGACACAATTGACTTTTGGGGATTTCTTGCAAGTTCTAAAGGAGGAGGGTGAAGGATTGATGTTGCATTCTACGGAGGAGCCAGAAATCCAGCTAGATAATAACACCATATCAGAAGAGTTGTTGTTGGTATTACCAAATATAATGTTGTTTTCAGGACCTTCAAGGGCTGCCAACGAATAAAAGACATGATCATGTGATTCACTTGAAGAAGGGGGCTGGAATTCCAAATTTACGACCTTATAAATGTCCACATTTCAAGAAACCGGAAATTGAAAGATTGGTGGGAGAGATGCTACAATTTGGGGTAATTCGGTCGAGTATCAGTCTATATTCCAACCCCATTATCTTTGTCAAGAAGAATGATGAAGGATGTAGGTTTTGTGTTGACTACCGGACTTTGAATAAGATTATCATTCCGAACAAATTTCCTATTCCAGTTATAGAAAAATTATTGGATAAGCTAGGTGGGGCAAAGATGTTTTCAAAGTTGGATCTTAAGTCAGGATATCATTAGATAAGAATGAAGGAAGAAGACGTTCAGAAGACTACTTTCAGGATGCATGAGGGTCATTATGAATTCTTGGTAATACATTTTGGCCTCACAAATGCTCCGTCTACGTTCCAAGCCTTAATGAATGAAGTCTTGAAACCGTTTTTAAGGAAGTTTGTGTTAGTCTTTTTTGATGATATCTTGGTTTTCAGTTAGGACTTGACCAGCCATGGCTCCCATTTAGCCCAAGTGTTGGAGGTATTGCACCATAATTTTCTCAAAGCTAACAAGAAGAAATATAGTTTTGGCCGAGACAAGTTGGAGTACCTCGGTCATATCATTTCGGGGGAAGGAGTTGCGACCGATTAGTCCAAGGTATTAGTCATGCAGACTTGGCCTCGACTAGTTGATGTTAGAGGATTGAGGGGATTCTTGGGGTTAACTGGGTATTACTGAAGGTTTGTTAAAGATTATGGAAAACTCACGAAGCCTTTGACGGATTTATTGAAGAATGATAGCTTTACATGGTCCGAGGAGGCTAATGGAGCTTTTGATTCCTTGAAAATGGCTACGGTCGAATTACCTAAGCTTGCGGTTCCAGATTTTTCTAAAATATTTGTTATTGAGACTAATGCCTCTAGTACGGGATTGGGCGCAGTTCTAATGCAGGAAGGGAGGTCGTTGGCATTTTGGAGTGAGGGGTTGTCGACGAGGGCATAGTTGAAGTCAGTGTATGAATGAGAACTTATGGCCTTGGTGCAAGCTGTTCAGAGGTGGATACATTATGCTTTGGGCATACAATTTATTATGAAGACGGATTAGAGAAGTCTCAAGTTCTTGATGGAGCAACGATTGTTTAGTGATGAGCAGTTTAAATGGGCGGTCAAACTAATTGGTATGATTTTGAAATCCAATATAAGTTGGGTAATGAGAGTTCAGTCATAGACACCTTATCTAGAAAAGACATGCATTCGGCTATTTCAATTTTGACAACTGATGATGTTGAGGATTCGATGCTAGAAGTATAACAGGATCCGAAGTGGCAACCAATGATACATGACCTAATAATTTCTCCCGCCTCCCATCTTGATTTCCAGATGAAGCATGGGTTGCTAATGTATAAAGGGAGGATGGATCTTTCTAGAGTTTCAAACATAATTCTGACCATTATGGCTGAATGTCATACAACACGAATGGGAGGAACTCTGGTTTCTTCCGAACATACAAAAGGGTGGTCAGTTTCTTGTTTTGGGAAGGTAAGAAAAAGGATGTTAAGAAGTTTGTAGAGGAATGTGATATATGTCAAAGAGCTAAGTACTCCACTTTAGCTCAGGGAGGGTTGTTACAGCCTTTGTCGATTCCCACTCAGGTTTGGAGGGATATCTCCATAGATTTCATTGGAGGATTACCTAGGGTCAGAGATAAGGATAGTGGACATATTGTCTAAATACTCACTTTTTTTTGCTTTGGGTCACCCATTTACAGCACGAGAGGTTGCAATTATTTTTGCTCAGGAGGTGGTTAAATTGCATGGGTTTCTGTCTACAATAGTTTCTGATCGAGACCCAATTTTCCTAAGCCAATTTTGGAAGGAATTGCTTAGGTTTTCCGGAACTCAATTAAAACTCAACACATCTTACCATCCTCAGACTGATGGGCAGACCGAAGTTGTAAATAGTTGTCTCAAAACCTATTTGAGATGCTTTGTGGGACCTAAACTGAAGCAGTGGTTGGATTGGCTCTCTTGGGCAGAATTTTGGTATAATACTACTTATCAAGACTCATGGTTCTCATCCACGAGTTCCATTTCCATAGCTTGTCATCCCAGACCAGGTCACTGTGTTGGAGGTATGAAACTTAAAGTGGATGTTGTTACTACTGACACTACCACTCCAAGTGGTGGCTCTCCACCAACCACCCCGAGTGGTGGTTTTACACCAACCATCATATAGAATGTCTGCAACATGTAAATAGGTTCCCTAATATTTTTCATGTTATATTTTTTAATCGAAAATTTACCTAGCTAGTGTGGTTTGACTACAAATTTTTTGAAGTAGTGCAACTTTTATAAAAATTACGAAGAAAGTGTATATTTTGGGAAACTCACGGCTCCCATGCACGAGTTTGGGAAACTAGCGGCTCCCATGCATGAGTTTGCAGGAACTCGTGCTCACATGCATGAGTTCCATTTTTTTCTCTCCTTAATGCTCGTGGTTCTTATCCACGAGTTCCATTTCCATAGCTTGTCATCCCACATCAGGTCATTCATTATGTAGGAGCCATGAAACTTAAAGTTAATGTTGTTGCTTCCAAATGGTGGCTCTCCACCAACCACCCCGAGTGGTGGCTCTACACCAACCATCATATAGAATGTCTGCAACATGTAAATAGGTCCTGTAATGCTTTTCATGTTATATTTTTTAATGGAAACTTTAGCTAGCTAGTGTGGGTTGACTTAAAATTTAGCGAACTCGTCTCTCCCATGCATGATTTTGCAGGAACTCATGGCTCACATGCACGAGTTCCATTTTTTTCCCTCTCCTCCCTACTCGCGGTTCTCATCCACGAGTTCCATTTCCATAGCTTGTCATCCCACACCAGGTCACTATGCTGGATGCATGGAACTTAAAGTGAATGTTGTTGCTACTAACACTACCACTCCTTGTGGTGGCTCTCCAACAACCATCCTGAGTGGTGACTCTACACCAACCATCATATAGAATGTTTGCAACATGTACATAGGTTCTATAATGCTTTTCATGTTATATTTTTAATGGAAAATTTACTTAGCTAGTGTGGGTTGACCACAAAATTTCTGAAGTAGTGCAACTTTTATAAAAATTACAAAGAATTTGTATTTTTTAGGAACTCACGGCTCCCATGCACGAATTTGGTAAGCTCGTCGTTCCCATGCATGAGTTTGCAGGAACTCGTGGCTCACAGGCACGAGTTCCATTTTTCTCTCTCTTCTCAGGACTCGTGGTTCTCATCTACGAGTTCCATTTCCATAGCTTGTCATCCCACACCAGGTCACTATGCTGGAGGCATGAAACTTAAAGTGAATGTTGTTGCTACTAACCCTACCAATCCAAGTGGTGGCTCTCCACCAACCACCGTGAGTGGTGGCTCTAAACCAACCATCATTTAGAATGTCTGGAATATGTAAATAGGTTATGTAATGCTTTTCATGTTATATTTTTTAATGGAAAATTTACCTAACTAGTGTGGGTTGACTACAAAATTTCTGAAGTAGTGCAAATTTTTTTAAAAATTACGAAGAATGTGTATTTTTTGGGGAACTCCTCGATCCCGTGCACGAGTTTGGGAAACTCGTCGCTCCCATGCATGAGTTTGCAGGAACTCGTGGCTCACATGGATGAGTTCCATTTTTTCTCTCTCTCCTCAAAACTCGGGGTTCTCATCCACGAGTTCCATTTCCATAGCTTATCATCCTACACCAGGCCACTGTGCTGGAGGCATGAAACTTCAAGTGAATGTTGTTGCTACTGACACTAACACTCCAAGTGGTGGCTCTCCACCAACCACCACGAGTGGTGGCTCTACACCAACCATCATATGGAATATCTACAACATGTAAATAGGTTCTATAATGCTTTTCATGTTATATTTTCTAATGAAAAATTTACTTAGCTAGTGTGGGTTGACCACAAATTTTCTGTAGAGCAACTTTTATAAAAATTATGAAGAAGGTGCATTTTTTGGGGAACTCATGGCTCCCGTGCATGAGTTTGGAAAACTCCTCACTCCCATGCATAAGTTTGCAGGAACTCGTGGCTCACATGCACGAGTTCCATTTTTCTCTCTCCTAAGGATTCGTGGTTCTCATCCATGAGTTCCATTTCCATTGCTTGTCATCTCACACCAGGTCATTGTGCTGGAGGCATGAAACTTAAAGTGAATGTTGTTGCTAATCACACTACCTCTCTAAGTGGTGGGTCTCGACCAACCACCCCGAGTGATGGCTCTACACCAACCATCACATAGGATGTCTCCAACATGTAAAGAGCTTTTGTAATATTTTTCATGTATATTTTTTAATGGAAAATTTTCCTAACTAGTGTGGGTTGACCAAAACATTTATGTAGTACAACTTTTATAAAAATTACCAAGAAGGTGTATTTTTTGCGGAACTCGTGGCTCCCGTGCACGAGTTTGGGAAACTCGTCGCTCCCTTGCATGAGTTTAGAGGAACCTGTGGCTCACATGCACGAGTTCCATTTTTTCTCTCTCTCATCAGGACTTGTGGTTCTCATCCACGAGTTCCATTTCCATAGCTTGTCATCCCACATTAGGCCACTATGCTGGAGGCATGAAACTTAAAGTGAATGTTGTTGCTACTAACACTACCAATCCAAGTGGTGGCTCTCCACCAACCACCACGAGTGGTGACTCTACACCAACTATCATTTAGAATGTCTGGAACATGTAAATATGTTCTGTAATGTTTTTCATGTTATATTTTTAATGGAAAATTTACTTAGCTAGTGTGGGTTGACCACAAAATTTCTGAAGTAGTGCAACTTTTATAAAAATTACGAAGAAGGTGTATTTTTGAGGAACTCGTGGCTCTCGTTCACGAGTTTGGGAAACTTGTCGCTCCCATGCATGAGTTTGCAGGAACTCGTGGCTCACATGCACGGGTTCCAGTTTTTTTTCTCTCTCATCAGGACTTGTGGTTCTCATCCACGAGTTCCATTTCCATAGCTCGTCATCTCACACCAGGTCACTGTGCTGGAAGCATGAAACTTAAAATGAATGTTGTTGCTACTAACACTAACACTCCTTGTGGTGGCTCTCCACCAACCAGCCCATCAAACCCATCTCCTTATACTCCCTTTGATTCAGGCACTCCTCCAACAACCACATCACTAATGCCAAGTGAAGCAGTCAGTGTTTCAAGTGGGAAACCATTTCATGTTTGTAGCAGCTATTGTTTATGGTTTCTTGGGCTAGGGAATAGGCAATGTGATGTTTTCTTCTTGGTTTGTTGACTTTGTGTCAATTTCATTTTATCTTCATATATATCATCTATTCATATAGAAGATTAGGTTAGTTGGGTCACTTAGACAGACAACATATTGTTCCAAAAATGTTATATGCAAAAACTCACAGAAAGAAATGAAAGAGGATGGTAGAATTGTGTAAATAGAACTCGTGGATAAGAACCACGAGTCCTGAGCGAACAGAAAAAAAAAAATGAAACTTGTGCATGTGAGCCACGAGTTCCAGCAAACTCGTGGATAGGAGCCACAAGTTTCCCAAACTCATGCATGGAAGCCATGTGTTCCCAAAAAATACACATGTTTGGTAATTTTTATAAAAGATGCGCTACTTCAGAAATTGTGGTCAACCCACACTAGCTGGGCAAATTTTTCATTTTTTAATTTGTGAAAAGTGGAAACATATGGAAAGAGAAAAATTCAAGACAAATGGAAAATAGGGGTAACGATAATTTTTTGGTAATAAACTAATCCATTTTGGGTATGTGAATGTCTCTCTCAATATGTGTCGCTCTTAGGATTGGCTTTCTTTTATTCTTAAGATTGGCTTTTGTTTGTGGTTTAAGGAAGGGAATGAATTGGAATGATGACAAAGGGTCACTTGAGTTGGTACTTTTCCTTGAGAATTGGTACTTTTCCTTGAGAATGGGTACTTATCCATAAGTTAAATATTTTAATGGTTGTCCAGGAATTTGGGATAAGATACTAGGAGTGTGTTGGTAAGGCTTTCTAATGGATGTGCGCGAAATAGCAATAATATAAAGTTATTTATACTGCTTTTATGATTATAAAACAATTTTGTGGGTATTATTTTTTAAAAATTAACAACAGTTAACCATGAATTGTAAATAACGAGTTCATGGTGTGAAAAACTTTCACATTATTGATGTATAATCCATTTCTCTGTAGATGTAACATATTTTCAAATAGAGAAAATAAGTTGCATTTTTAAGTGAATATATTATAAATAAATGATGAATGATATATTGTGAATATAATTTTTTTATAGTGCTAGTTAGTATATACTAATATTGATGTATGGAAAATGACGGTTGATAGGAATTTGTAAGAATTGGACCAAATTGGTCGTAAAACAGATTACACTATGTATCGCTTTGTCTCTTGAGTCTTGACTATGGCTAAGAGCCATAATCAAATTGGTGGTTGGAGCCAATTAGATATAAAATCAAAATAAGGTTAAATTGGATTAACCCAATTAGGAAAAACATATATCTCTTAGTTAAATTAAATTAAAATAACTACAAAATTTAAAAGTAGAATCATTGGTACAGCTTCTATTTGCACTCTTTGTTCTTCCTTCCTTTTCACACATATGATGGTAATTGATTTTTTCTTCTTTTTTGGTTTTTTAAAATAATAGCTAGTATTATACTTTCTTTACTCTAATATAAACATAATTCTTTATATTGAATTCACTTTAACTATTATCATATAAATATAATGTAAATAAAAAAGAAAATGTTATTCTCACAGCTCACAAATCTTTCTAGTATGATATAAATAGGGAAGACAATGGGTCCGGATAGGTCCGAATAGTGTATTATCAGATCCGCTATGTTACTTCATTTTTAGATTCAGACCTGCCCTAGACTCATACTGATACCCGTTGAGTTTGCTACCTGCGAGTCCTTAAGTACTCAGCGGATCTGCGAGTACCCACAAATTCAAAAATATTTAAAATAATTATCGGAAATTTATGTAGTTGTATGTTTGTTTCCTGAAATCTTATATGTTAATTAGACAATCAAAAAGATAAAAAATTATAAAACATAGTTTAAAGTTTTAAAGAGAATTTAAATTGACTATTAAACATAACTCATTTTATCAAACAAACATAAAAAATAATGTCATTACTTCAACATTACAATATAAAATTGATTTAGTAATAATTGTTTAATCAATATAACATTAGATTATGCGTATGAATTAACAATATAACATTACATCATACTTCTTAGCAATATATCATCATTGGTTAACAACATAACAATCATATTTATGAATTAATATGATATTACAATATGGATTAACAATATAAAACTAAATTATGGGTCTGGATACTTCATTATCTGGAATCAGATTCATCTAATAACGGGTCTTAAAATCTCGAGTCTCAATTACTAGCCAATCTAAAAATATAGACCCAAACACGATTCATTAGGGATATTATTTGCAGGTACTGGATGATTCAAGTACCCATTGCTAGATATAAATATATAGTTATCCCGGTCTTATATGTGTATGAATTGAAAACTTTGCTGTTAGCCACAAAGTACTATTATGTTTTTTTTGGTTATAGTACTCTGATATTTTTTACTAAATGTGCTTTATATCAAAAGTGGCATTAATAAAAATATTTAACGAATATAAACATGATTAACTTTAAGCGATTGAAATTGAAAGTGAATTTACGGCAACTTGACTTATAAAATTAAATGAAAACTTTTAGTTTGGAATAGGAACAATACACTGACAGTGTAAAGATTTATACACATGCATTTTGTTATCCACTATTTATTTGTATTACCTTTTCTGAAAAGTCAACAATAATTAAAAATCAATGGTGATAATAAAATGACAATGTATAAAACTCATATACTATCAGTACATACATATTTTTCTCTTATACTATTGCACTATCTAATCCAATATTCAGTAATACCGTTGGAAGCATCCAATTCAGTGCTGGATTGAAGTCATTGAACCGTTCAGCTGAAATTAAAGTTAGTGTCCCATTCTTATGGGAGCACATCTAGTGTTTCTATAATACATTATTTTATATACAATTGTTTATTATTATAATTGAAAAATATATTTAAATTAAAAATTTAATAATTAAATATTTTTTATTAATTAAAAATAATAATACATAAATGTTTAAGGAGAGAAGATGGGAGCATATCTGTTGTACCACTTCATGTGACACTACTTGTGATTGGTTGTAAAAAATGCATTTAAGTTAAAAAAGTAATGATGAAGTTTCTGACCAATCATAAATAATGGCACATGAAGTGACACACTTTTATGGGACAACAGATGTTCACTCAAAGAATATGTTCACCCATTGTTGTCGGATAACACATCTGCTGTTCCACACTTTGTGTCACTCCATGTACTATAGACTTTAGATTTATGATTGGTCAAAAAAATATTTAATAATTAAATTTAAACTTAAATATATTTTTTCTGACCAATCATATAGTCTGCTATATACTCTAAACTATTCTTATCGATTTCCAAACATTAAACAAGAGGGTAACACAAAAAATCATGAAATAGCTCAAAAGCTTGTACTTTTTAGCATTATTATAAAATATTGTCTGTGAAAATTTATAGACAAATATAACAATTATCATTCATTTTATATAATAACATGAATGAAATGATAATTTGATAATATATAAAACTTATTCCTGTTAATCTATACATTTCCCCATTGTTTTTTTCTATTATTATTTATGCAACACAATACCCCTCCCTATGAAAGCTGTTTTTCAATTCCTGATTTAGCATAATAGCCACAAACAGAGAGAGAGAACAAAAAAAAAACATGTAAGAATGATTCACTCCAATCCATCATCACCATCATTCTTTCTCCATGTGATGTACCACCTTTTATCCTCTTCTTCCTCCCCAATTCAATCACCCATACCATAAAGTTTATTACTTTCACATTGTAATCACATAATTCCCTTTACCCTTTTCCTTTTCAGCCAAAAGGGTATCCTGGGTTTCATCTCTTTTTGACCCTACCAACCTCTATTCTCTAGAGAGAGAAAGTGGTGCCAAAGTTTGGTTTTTTTGTTGTTGAGAAATGTTGGAGATGGAGAAGGATTTTGATTCCAAGTTGAAGATTCAGGGGGATTCATCTTCCAATGGTGGTGGTGGTGGGAATATACAGAGATCAAAGAGCTTTGCTTTTAGAGCTCCTCAGGAGAATTACTCTATTCAGGACTTTGAATTGGGCAAGATCTATGGTGTTGGCTCTTATTCTAAGGTTTGATATCATACATGTAATTGTTATTTTGGTTGCAGTTGATTTGCTCTTTATTTTTATCTGTTTTATTATTCAATGCTTTGAATTTGATGTAAGCATGAATCATATTGATGATGTTGGCATTTTAGTTTTGTTATATAAGACATGTAATCTATTCAGATTTCTTCATTGATGGTTACCAGCTTGATAATTTTTGATGTGTGAATATGAGTGTTGTGAAGTAGACATCATTTGGAAATATTGTCACCTTGTTTCTTTATATTGTTGTATGAAAGACCATATGATACCTTTTTTGGGGAGGGGACATTGTGATTTTTAAGGAACATTCTTCTTTATATTTTGACACATAGTTACATAATTCTCCCATTTACTATATGTACCGTATACCAAATTCGGCGTACCACGTACCAGACTCGTCATAAAGAAGGTCTCATAACTATGCTGTGACATCGACAATTGCTTAAAAAACTGTTATTAAGACTGCATGCGCCTCCGTCCCTTCTCATCCTGTCTACTGGGGGGAAAACATAAAATAAACAACTCTGGATTGTTTCTTGATTAACATAATAAATGAAGCCTCAAGATTACTTTTGAAGTAATTATTAAATAAGTTGCAGAACTGGAAGAAAAGCAGTTGTAGGCCTTAGAAAATGAGGTGAACCGAAACAATGAATCTTTCACATAAAAGGTTCTGTTTTTCTTACTTTTGAGGAATTTCGTCCCGCACGTGCTTGCCTTAAGCCCACACTTATTTAAACTGCATTGGATGTTTCATCTTACTGAAAAAATACGTCTTTTTTTATAAACACTTTTCTATGCTTCTACTTCTCAACAATTTTTTTACCCTTTTCTGTTGGCTTCTTTTGGCTTACTGTTGCAATTTCTAAATTGCATCAACAGTTCTAGTTTTCTGAGTAAAAATTGTCTTATTGTTTCAACTCTTTGGGACACTTGATCTCTAGAGTTTGGCTATATAATCTGCACAGAATATAGGGTTTCCAATTTTTTCACTGTCAAAGGAAAGTGTCATAACTTGTAGGTAGATCTGACTATCTCTTTTGCCTCTGTTTCTCTAGCTTTTCTTCTTGTAATCCCCCTGTCTGCTGTCATGCTCGATGTATGATTTGTTCTCCTTCTTTGTCGAACAATTTTGGCTGCATGTGCACAACAATCCTGATGTTTGAAGGAAATATTCCTTGTAGTTTTATAATTTATACTATTTCAAGTTTTCAACACAATTTTCTTTCAGTAATGTGCTGGTCAGTTGTTTCAGAGTTTGAGTGGATTTACTTTCTACCTAATTATCAATCAATATCTTTCTTATATTTTCAGGTAGTGAGGGCAAAGAAAAAGGACACAGGAGCAGTGTATGCTTTGAAGATTATGGACAAAAAATTTATTACTAAAGAGAATAAAACTGCTTATGTGAAGTTGGAACGCATAGTGCTTGATCAATTGGATCATCCTGGAATTGTGCAGCTATATTTCACATTTCAAGACACGTTTTCTCTGTGTAAGTATGTTCCTGGGTGTATTTTCCTATATAATTGCTTATCCTATGGCTTACTCCTTTTTGGTGTGGTTTCTTATGAGTTTTCTTTTCACTCTCATTGTTTTCCAAAATGCTCTATCTTATTTGACATTTGTATCTCTTTCTTCTATTCCTATTATGTTGGAGAAGACATGGCACTTGAATCATGTGAAGGTGGAGAACTTTTTGATCAAATAACCAGGGTAAGCTAACATAAAACTTCAAGGCATGTGATCCATATATATTCGAGTGCAACTAATTTCCTTCGAAAATTGTTCTTTAGCATGTGCTGACAGTGTCTTAGCCCATCAGGACCCAGATTTTTCCCTTACGTCATGTCTTGGTCTTACTATAGAACAATAAAACCTGGGTCTTGATGGGCTAAGACATTGTCTTAGTCTTACCCAGGTTTTGAAGGGTCAAATAGTCTTACTCTAATTTGAGTTTATATATTAGTATCGTCATACTAATTTACCCTTCAAAACCTGGGTAAGACTAAGACAATGTCTTAGCCCATCAGTGACTATAGAACAACAAATGAGGTAAATTAGCCTATAAATGAAGGGTAAATTAAATTAGCATGTGCTGACAGTGTATTAGCCCATCAGGACCCAAGTTTTGTCCCATGGCACTTGATTCTCTCTTTGCAGAAATAATTCGAATTTGATTTCAATCTTCTATCATTCGTTTTTTAATCTCCAATCCTTGTTCAGTTTGGTATCTTCAATCTTCTATAAAAGTGTAAATATTTGACTAAAATTGAGGACTCTGTAGAGTGTGTATTTGTCTTCATCCTTGTAAATCCTGCCCCAAAATCCGTTGACACAAATTTATGTTATTGTTTTTTAAACAATATAATAACAAACTTTATCGCATTGTTTTAGGACTGTCCTCTTTGAGTCATTCAAAGTAATTAAGGTTTGCATCCAAATGGGTGGGACACCAACAATGGCCACTTTAGAGAAATATTTTTATTTTTAATATTGTTTGGAATTTATAGTTGTTAACATGTAGGATAGTATCTTTATGCTGGTTACTGCATGATATCTACTAGCCAGCTTTCTGATTTCTTATGTGCAGAAAAGTCGTCTAACAGAAGCTGAGGCACGATTCTATGCAGCTGAAGTTGTGGATGCTCTTGAATACATACATCATTTGGGATTAATACATCGGGATATAAAGGTAGTTCTGCAGCATGGTTATACTGCACCTTTGTCATATATGGTCATCTGTGAATA
The DNA here is from genome assembly GCF_001865875.1 of Lupinus angustifolius. Taxonomy (NCBI): domain Eukaryota; kingdom Viridiplantae; phylum Streptophyta; class Magnoliopsida; order Fabales; family Fabaceae; genus Lupinus; species Lupinus angustifolius. The sequence continues at coordinate 18,422,903 of NC_032012.1, forward strand.
TTAAAATTCTTAAATGCAGCCAGAGAACTTATTACTTACAGCTGAAGGACATATCAAAATAGCCGATTTTGGGAGTGTGAAGCCTATGCAGGATAGCCAAATCACTGTCCTTCCAAATGCAGCATCAGGTAAAACAGTAGCAATGAGGAAGCTCTCTGTTATGTTCACAATTATTCATATATATTGTTTTTATTCTTTTCTTTTTGTTCCTAGATGATAAAGCCTGCACATTTGTGGGAACCGCTGCTTATGTCCCTCCAGAGGTTCTTAATTCTTCTCCAGCAACTTTTGGGTAGGGACTGCATTATCATAGATGAGTTTTATGTTGTTTTGATAATATTGTTTCTTATGCATGCTTTCCATGTATGTCGATTGTTTTACCTTAATTCATTTTTTTCCTTCCTAAATCATGGATTATTCTTGACGGCTAAGACGTCAAAAGTTTGTCATGCAAAGTTTTTTTATTGCTTTTGTTCCATGCTAGCTCCCCAGTTAAAAACCATTCTTGTTTACTTCCTTTGATATGTTACCACAGAAATGACCTCTGGGCACTTGGATGCACATTGTTTCAAATGCTTTCTGGAACATCCCCTTTTAAAGATGCAAGTGAATGGCTTATTTTCCAAAGAATTATAGCAAGGGAAATTCGATTTCCAGATTACCTTTCTGACGAAGCAAGAGACCTCATCGACCGGCTATTGGTTAGTATTTTATTCCTGTACATGCAGAAATCCTAGCATCCCTTATGTTGTCTCCGAAGTTTTCTACATATTTACACTTTTAACAAAGTATACACTTCCTATTTTTGCAACCATTGATACTCTTTAAATTAATAAACACATAAAATTCGTTGTAGTATAATTCATCCTTGAATGTACATGTTAGCATGTCACAATTTGTTTTTAACATGCTTTAAAATTGCAATTTTATGGGTTATTAACTTGTGAAGTTATAATTCTAAATTGCTATGCAATTATGAGATGCAGGATTCTGACCCCAGCAGAAGACTAGGTGCAGGATCTGGTGGTTATGATGCTTTGAAACGGCATCCATTTTTCAAGGGGATTGACTGGAATAACTTAAGGGCACAAACTCCGCCAAAACTTGCTCTGGAGCCGGGGGTTTGACTACTATTTCTTTGCTCTTCGAATGTTATTTATCGAGAATGAGGAGATGGATCTTCATTTCTTCTTTGTTTATTGATGAACATGACATTTCTAACTGTCATCTAATTTTTACTTTTAGACTCCTTCACCAGAGCGTGATGATGGTCAGGAGTCATCGTGGAATCCCTCTCACACAGGGGACAGTTATGCTAGACAACCTGATGGTGCTACATCATCTTCTGAGGAGACTGGGCACATAACCAGGCTAGCTTCAATTGATTCATTTGATTCAAAATGGTATGCACAAGCCTTCCTGTTTGTTTGTGTGTTTTTGCATCCAATCATATTTCAGTGACAAGAAATTCATGTGTGATGTTTCAACCGTTAGAGACTATTAGCGCTCTGTTGTTCATGTCACATTAAAAGACTCAAATGTTAACATATTTCTCAAATAAAAGAATGTTCAGAATGTGTCCAAAGGAGATTGCTTGAAGCACTATCCTTTGCATCTTAATTATTTCACTTGGTTTTCATGCTTTCAAAGCTTTCAGCATCAAACGGAATATGATATGTTTTTTGGGGTTCATAAAACTATATCCTTATTTTATCCAAATAATAATCATAACAATAGAACTCATCTATCAACAACAACAACCAAACCTTAGTCCTACTAGACGGGGTCAGAATATCTCATTCGTCAAATTATTTTAATACATACATGTCCATCTATATTCCCTTATGATGTCTCCCTATTAGTATTTAATCAGATTGCATCATTTTACCATCAATCCCACTTTTTAAAGATTTATAAAAATTCAGTCCTATCCACATGCAGAGAGCTAATGTGAGTTAAAACTAAAAATAAATTATTAGAAAGAATTTAAAATTAAAAATGCTCCTGTGCACTGTTTACCTTGAAAAACTCTTCTTTGCCTGGCTTGTCAAATTTCAACTAAAACATTATGTCCATTTGACAGGCAACAATTTTTGGATCCTGGGGAATCTATTCTTATGATCTCTACAGTGAAGAAATTTCGGAAACTAACAAGCAAGAAGGTGCAGCTCCTCCTTACCAACAAACCGAAGTTATTCTATGTGGATCCGTCAAAGCTAACTGGGAAGGGAGATATAATATGGTCTGACAATTCAAATGATTTAAGCATCCAAGTGACTAGTCCCTCACATTTCAAGATTTGCACAGTAAGCTGTCTCTTCTTTATAAGATCTTGTTATACAATTAGTGTTATTTATAAATATAAAGATCAGTATGAGGGCTTAAAATTGTAGTCCAAGGTGTTCATGCTAATAGTTGAAACATCAAAATCGTGTAGAAGTATAGCTTGTAGCTTAATGTTATTCCAAGATATGCAGAGCTGGAATTTGGTTTAGTCTCATTGAATGTAGTTTGCTATTAGTTTTTATATAGAACATAATATAGGCGTGTATCCGATTTGCTATTTTATCAAATGACCATAATATGATGTCAATCAAATTTTTCGTATGTATTTCTTAATACTTGAAAGATGGTGAGTTTGAATTGTTGTTTAGTGATCATGAGGTCACGATTCAGATCCTAAAATAGCCTCTCCACTTGTGGGGTAAAGTTGCATACATCTACACTCCCCAAACCTCACTAAGTGGGAGCCTCATGGACTGATCTACCCATTTTTATTTCTTAATGATTGAAATAACATGACCTAAGGTCCATGGTTGTCCAACTCTTGACTGTCTTGAGTTAGTTCTTAAACTCCTACGGGTTTACGACCTTAGGATACAAAAAATGAGTGAATTCATATATAACATCTCTTTATGTCACTAATGAATGTGCTAGTTAACTATGTTTGGTGACCAAGTATATTTTTTAAATGGTATTTCTAAAGTATGTAATGTAAACTGTTGTGACTTGCGAGTTTACAATCAAGTTTATGATTCGAGTCGAGTAGGGTTTACCTAATTTCTTTATTTTGACACCCTTGCTAAGAGCTACGGTATGATTTCCCTTAATTTGTAATGTTGGTTCCCTCTTTTCATATTAATTTTACATCTTAATTCTATTTTTTATTGTTGAAATTTCCTTCACATTTTGTCGTAATGTCATGATGCAGCCTAAAAAGGTAATGTCCTTTGAGGATGCAAAGCAAAGAGCATGGCAGTGGAAAAAGGCAATTGAAGGGCTTCAAAACAGGTGAGTCCATGTGGTTGGAGAACATATTCTTTTACCTTTCTTCACATTTTTCACCAAAAAAGGAAACAATACTTTTTTTTGTATAACCAAGAGTATCCCCTCACCCTGTGGGTAAGACACTAATCCCTTTCGGGTGTATGATTGTCGCTCCCAAGAAGAAAGGGAGACAACACTTTACTTCCCAACAATTCATTATTCATTAAAAAGTGATTTTTTTAGAGTTGGAAGATTGTAGCAATTTTGTTATCATAGTGCATGAAACATTGAACTAATTAGCTTTTTTGTTGCTTTAGCCCATGGTTAGAAGGTGAAACCATCCTAAATATTCAAAATGAAAGGATGGTTTGGCCGTTGGGAATCAGATCTATTTCATTTTGCTAAAGATCATATACTTTATTTATCATGTTATATCATCACAAAGAAATATTCATCAATATTGTAAACTATAACAACAACAACCAAGTCTTTATCCCGTTTGGTGGGGTCAACTACATGGATCGAATGACATCATAATGTTCGATCATAAATCATGTTCTTTGACAAAGCATTGAGCTCTAAGTCTTTCTTTATCAATAAGGCAAACCATTTCATCAAAAATATTCTAAGTTATCTTCAAAAAAAAGTTTATACTACAACATTTGAAAACTAAATTTTCTACAATAAATCTCTTTTCACTCTAATACAAATTACAGCAAAATTTCATGTTTCCTGTAATGACTTAAGAACTGGCAGGGAAAATTTGAAAAAAGGTGTTTCACTTCAGCAACAGTAGACCAATATTCTCATGGAGCTAATGCTTGAAAGTGAAAGATGCCACTGCTATGGAACATATATGTTATCATCCACTAACTTGGGAAGGGACTCTTGGCACATTGCTCATCCAGTACAACTGCACAATTGAATATTTGTAACTAGTAAAGCATCATACATGCAACAATATCAAAAGTATCATTGTCAAAATGAAGTTTTACACCATAAGTTAAAATATTAATCTTTTGTCTAAAGTTGAAATTCTCTACCCTCATCTTGTAATTAGAATATTTGAAGTCCAACAATTTAGAGAACACTTGCCTATTTACATCATATGCAATTTGTTAAATAATTTTTTTCATATATTCTATATATGCATGCAAGTAATGAATGAAAGTTGAAGTGAAAATCTCAATCTAGTGGAAGATTTCCTTCCTGGTGAGATCACCAAAAGCAAACACAAGAGCATAAGCTCCTCCAATAACAGCTACGGTGGCTCCAGCATTATAAACTCTCGGTACAATTTTGGTTATTTTCGTGATACCATCTGAGTAACTCTCAAAACCTTAACATATTGATTATACTTTGATGTTTTGGATAATTGTGGGTATTTATGGTTAATAAAATCATAAGTGTAATCGTGATACAATTTTGATAATTCCTAAAACTTTGATATATTGGTGGATCATGAGTGAAAACCTTGGGGGTGAACTACATAATAACAATTTTAAAACATTCTTGAAGAAGAGTAATTCTAAAAAGCTTTAACTTCCTTTTGTTACATTCTTAATTCTTGAATTGTAAACCCCACCAAATAAATTCTATTTTACTATCAACTATCTATATATTAAATTTGAGATCTCATTAATGAATCAAAGTGATTCTAGAAGTTTTCCACCAGATCAAATTAATATTAAAAACTATTATTTACCTCGCCCGATACTTTTAAACCTATTTAATTTGGTACCTCATTCACTAACGGATGTTGATTCAAGTGGTATATGTTTGATTTTCCTTTAGCAAGATCTCGGGTTTGAGTCTTGTGGATGGAAAAAAATACTCGCTGAGAGAGTTAGCCTCACATACCTATGGATATTCCCAGTTCGGATAAGATTGCCTTTTTATTTAAATTATTTTATATGTAATGGATAAATTCATTGAAGTAAGGCTTATCTTTTATTTTATACTAAATCTAAGAATATATATTGTTACATAAGCTTGCAATAATTCTAAATGACAGGAAATAATATTTACTGATTGAGTCACGATCAGGTCGTTTTCTTTAAAACTTTTCGTGGCACTGTCCAAAATGTGCAAGTAGACTATGAAAGTGCAAAGTATAACACTATTAGATTGTCTATGTTTTAATGAAGACAATGATTTAGTGAAAGCTTAAAGATAACTCAACAAATCAACATGTTGTGGACTCAAGGGTTTCATATCTAGACTAAGTTCCTTAAAATAGTCATTTTTAGAGTCTTAGATGTGTGCCTTAGATATTGAGTCTAGGTTAGGTAAACCTAGATGCAATTCTCACAAGCCTTAAAAACAATTAATTCATTTACATGAGACATAACATCTAGATTATTATATGTTCATGCATTAACCATACATGTTACCTATGCATCTTAGGCATAATATATTGGTAAAACATGTATAGTTCATGAGCATAACATATAAGTAGTTTATCATTTAATCATCTAGCTGAAAAATATGTCAGTTAATCGATTAAGGAATGTGTTAATTGATTAACGAACATTCGGTTTTAATAGATAACTGAAAACCTGAAAACAATTATGCTCAACAGTTCGTTAATCAATTAAAAGGGCACTTAATCGATTAACTGGTCTCAGAAAGGTTTTCTATATAAACTATGTTTTTAGGTCAAGCATCGTACATCATATCATTCATTTTTAGAATTGTTATTGCATATTTTTCATGCTTAACTGTGTCATATAGGTAGAGTGAAATGCATTGTGAGATAGTGAGAGTTAGTATTATGCTTAGGGTTTAATTGTTATTTAATTGCATGTGGTTAATGTGTTAAACTTTGCTATCTTTTCTTGCATGATTCTTGCATTTCTTTAGAATAATTTTAGGATAGAAATTCTATGTTTCTGCATATTAATGAACTCATACATATTCATGTTAACTTGTGAGTTTTGTATAGAGTTTTTAGTTGAGTTTCAATTGTAATATTTTGAGCTACATTGTGTTTTATAATACTTTGTTTTTGTACTGTTTTTGTGTTGTAATAAGGGAAGTCGTCTCTTGGTATCTTACCATCTAAGAGATTCAGTGAGTCTTCACCAAGACTTAGAGGTCTTGAGTTTAGAACGTTTTCTTGGTTGGGGCTAGATCATAAGAAAGGTTTTCTTAGGCGATAAGGATAGTCAAACCATGAAAGTGGGTTATTGGATTCAAGAAGGGAGCGTCTAAGTGTTTGTATTGGAAGTTTGCATGTAACAATAAATTCGTTTCAATATTAGTGAAGAAAATCTCCCGAGATCAGAAGGGGATGTCTGGATGTAGTTTGCAAATGGACCCGCAAACGAACCGGGATAAAATTCCTTGTTGCAAATATTTTGTATCCCTAATCTCTTTACGTTTCAAGTTGTATTATTGCCTATTTTTAGCTGATATTGTGGATACTGTAAATTTGCTATATCAAGTTTAATTCTGTTCAAATATATGTACGTTATCTATTTTTAATATCGGTGAGTGGTTGTGCAATAGCCATTCTGCAACTTGTTGTTTTCTGTGAGTTAATCGATTAAGACAGGGTGTTAATCGATTACCTGGAGCTTTTTCCAGAATAAGGATTCAGTGCGAAAAGCGGTAATTGGTAATCGCGATACCTATTCAACCTCCTTTTAGGTGTGTTTTATTCATTGAAGTCAACATTGTTAAACTCAAAGATCATTTTTGCGTTAAGGTCATAAAACATGTATGCCTTGCTATTTATATCATACTCAATGAATACATATTTATAGGCTATGTGAGTTTAACTCTCTAGGGGAATACCATCATAAATGATTTCATGAGCAATTATCTGTATCTCATTGGACTGAGATTCTACTGATTTATCATCAGTCATCTGAACTTGAGATAGCGGCTAACAACATACATTTTGGTTCCAACTTTTTGAGTATCATATTTTTTCAAGTGCATACCAAATTAATTTGGCAAACTTTTATGAACTGTAGTAATCATAGATATTATCTCACAACCCGTTCAGAATGAAATTCTTACAAAAGTAATCATTTTCATTCTAGAGAGCTATATCAATAGCTAGTTTATTCTTTTTCACCTTTTTCCGGCAACACTTGGACATCGATTTTCATAACTTGTGCAACTTTTCTCATAATGAGGAAAAATTCCATCTAATATTGTCACCATTTGAAATTTGTCCTATCAAACTGAAATGATTTGTTGATGTCATAATTGTTCGGTCCAATAATATTATCTATGAATGTCATTGCAGTAGAAACGTCTTAATATTGTTGTTACAATAGCTTGCAACAATTCTAAATGACATGAAATAATACTTAGTGATTGAGTCACGACAAAATCGCTCTCTTTAAGACATTTTGTGGCATTGTTCAAAATGTGCAAACAAACTATCAATCACGTCGTCCCCATACTAAAATAACTCAAATCTCTGTTAAGAAATTCTTAATGCACTGTAAGAACCGATCTCAAATACACTCACCACTTTATGTCAATTCTTTTTCCACAATTTGATTATTAGTAGTCCTTGAAATGCCCACAATATTGCTACTCGTGTCAATTCTTTTCCCTAAATCTAACTATTAGTGTCATAGAAAGAAAGTGAGGGAAGTTTGTTGGAAATGCATCAGCGGAAAATACGTGGGAGAAAGAAAAAGTTGAATGCAAACTGTCTTCACTATTCTTATTTAAATATTTGTTAGATTCAACGTGGCAAAGATAAAACTTTAAAAACTGTCTTCACTGTATACATTTTTCTAAAATATATTTAAAATTGAATAAAATAATAAAAATTCTACTATCACCCAGTTCTCCACTTATTCAAATCATAATAGTAACACTTTTATATATATACAAATGTATTAAAGCCATGTAGAAATAATAAAAAAGTAATATTATATTTAAAATGGTACAACATCCAAATAAATAAACAAAATTTACCAATTATGTACTATCAGTGTAAAGATATATATAAGATTAATATATCATCAACTGTTCATTTTTTTTTTAAATCAATAAGGATAAATGATGAATAATACATTAACATTATTTTTTTGGATATATTAGTTTAATGTAATTTCATACCCCCCTTACATACCCCATTTTCTATAAACTCAACATTGTCAGGGCAAAAATGTCATAAACTGCACACAGCAACGACTTTATCCGCGCAATCTTTAACGAATATTCCACAGGGTTGACATTCTTTTCTCTCATCATTAGATTTTATTTTCTTTTTCACTTTTTCTTCCTCTATATATATTAGCACCCTCATAACAAAAACATCAACATCAGAAGTTCAAAGCACAACACACAAAAAGCATAGACATTTATGTTTTATTCCTAAGGTTGTACTTTGTGTTTCATTAAAAGAAAACTACAAATAATAAACAAGCCAAAGCTTCTTTCTGTGTAACTCTTCGAATCTCTTTTTCTCGGATATTTGTATATCAAATTGGTGAAGAAAATCCAATTGAGCGATCTCATAGGTGCTGATTTTTGGCACCCCGATTGAAAAAAGAAGCAAACTTTGGATCGTGTTTTATAATTTGTGATGGATAACGGTGAAGGGTCACCGCAGGGTCCAGTTACTTGCGGGTCATGGATTCGGAGGCCTGAAAACCTTAATCTTGTTGTGCTTGGAAGGTCTAGGCGTGGTAGTTCTTGTCCTTCTCTGTTGCAGATTTTCTCTTTTGATCCCAAGACCACTTCTTTATCCACCTCTCCTATGGTATTGCTTTGAAGTTTGAATATTTGTATCTGTATGTGTAGATGTATGTATAGAGTGGCGTATTTGAAACATGGTTTTGTTTTGTGGATACCCTTTTTGTTTTTAGCTGAGAAACTTTGGTTTTTTAGTATTTGAGACTTTGAGTGTGATTGAGTGTATGTTAAGGGATATATCTGGAACATGGATCTGTTTTGTGCATACCCTTTTGAGTGTGAGTGAGTGAGTGAGTATGTGTGTGTTAAGCGACAATTTCAAACCTGAATTGTTTTGTGCATTCCTTTTGGTTTTACTTGAGAAACTGTTATTTTGTGTGTGTCTGTGTGTTGAGGGACATATTTGAAAACTGAATCTGTTTTTTGTGTGTTTAGCTGAGAAACTGCTTTCCCCCGAAGCGGATGATTGGGGGAAGTAGATATTATGCACAAATTGTGTTTTGCAGAAGTGTTTTGAGTTTAGTTTCTAAGTTGCTGAATGGAGGTGAAGTTTGTTGGGGATTTTTGGTTTCATTGAACTTGTTTGATTGTTCTTTCAGACCACTTTTGTGTTAGAAGCGGAGGAAGGTGACCCTGTTGCTATTGCAATGCACCCTAATGGGGATGATTTTGTGTGTTCTCTCAGCAATGGTAGCTGCAAGTAAACTTCTTTTCAAACAGCTTTGTGGTTGAAATTTTGTTTCTTCTATCTGAATTTGCCCACTGAAAAGTACTATGTTAATTTGTCTGTGTTGCATTTTCGAAATCAACAATTACCACCACTTTCAGTAATCTCATAATTAGAAGCCTAATATTTAATCTTCCATTAAATAGTTGAATGATAAAAACACACCGGAGGCGCAGTTTTACCACATATTTTCTGACACATGTTCCTATTTCCAGGGAACTAAGGGACTGTATGATATAAAAGTTATAAACTTATAGCTGTTTCTTAAGTGTAGCTAGTTGATATTTTCCTTGAGTCATCCTTGTCCCCTTCCTCGATTTCTGGTTTGAACAGATATAGATTGACATATTTCTTTGTGCTCTTGCAGAGCGTTTGAGGTGTGTGGTCATGAAACAAAAACAAAGCTGCTGGCCAAGGAGTTGCCCTCCCTACAGGGTATTGGTGCTCAAAAATGTATTACTTTTAGTGTTGATGGAGCTAAATTTGCTGCTGGTGGGCTGGTGTGTCACTCTCGAATCCAACCGATTGCTTTTATTTGCTGTAGCCATTTCAGTTTTCCTTTTGAGAGTCTGATCCTGTATTTTTAATTTCTATTCTTAACAACTTCAGGATGGGCATCTCAGAATTGTGGAGTGGCCTAGCTTGCGCAAGATTTTGGATGAACCAAGAGCACACAAATCTGTCCGGGATATCGATTTTAGGTAGGAATAGTAATAAGTCTATTTGGATCCTGTTAATAGTTGCATTAATCCATGCAGCAAGTAGAATTGCAATTTATACTTCATAGAGTTAGTAACTGGAGTAATCTTATTTGGATTCTTACAGCCAGATATTATATTTTTACTTTGCATGTTTGTGCCTGCAATATTTTAACTGCATAGATATGTTTTTAGACAATAAAGTATGGTTACATATTTCACAGGTTATTGGACGCGTTTAATAGTCTGGTTTCCGTCTCTTCCCTTTAAATATGAGACATCATGTTGTTTTTTCTTTTATAAGAAAAGGATGGAAGACTATTGTTAGCTTATTAGTATAAATGTCAGAACAAAATGAAGTGTTCTGTTCTTTCTCTTTAGTTCCACCCTTTTAGTTGAACCAAAATGCCCCCACCTTGAAACCTCATGTCCCGTCCATTCTATTTACAAAGCATGCCAAACATAGAACAAAACTCATATGTTATGTTCTGACATTCTGTCCCGTTCTGACACGTCTATCAACTGTTACGTTTATGTTAATTGATTTTGTGCCTGTGTGCCACTTTAATTTGAAGAGAAAAAATATTTTCATATTTTAAAATTGCTTGTTGTACTATGATTCAAAAGATATCTGAAACTTTGATGGCATTAATACTTAATATATTGTCCTTCATTTTGTATCATTTTTCAGTCTGGACTCGGAATTTCTAGCATCAACGTCTACTGATGGTTCAGCAAGAATCTGGAAGATTGAAGATGGTGTTCCTTTGACTACTCTGGCTCACAAACCGGTATTATGCATTTGATTTAAGAATCTTTGGTGAGATGTGTGTGAAGTTACTTGTACTAGTTGATCTGAAGTTTTTATTTTGTCTCGGCAGGATGAAAAGATTGAATTATGTCGGTTTTCTAAGGATGGAACCAAACCATTTTTTATTTTGCTCTGTTCAAGAAGGTAGAGTATCTTGTTTGAAGTATATATTAATAATTTATATGCATTCTTCTATTCTCTTTTGATCAAGTATGTGTAGCCTTTATTTTAGATAGTTCTATCTTTGGCCAGGTGACAATTCTCTTACCGGAGTTTGGGACATACGCACATGGAACAAAATTGGGCATAAGAGGCTGATTAGAAAGTCTGCTTCAGTAATGTCCATTAGCCATGATGGAAAATACCTTTCTCTGTAAGAACTACAGTTACCTTCTGACTTTTGTTGCTAACTGTGTGGGCTTATGCGTGATCAACATCAAGTCATTATTCTTCTTTTATCGATTCGATTTCCAATATTTATATAGATAATTTTCTATGAGTATCATGCGCAGGCCTTACATCTTTAGCAAGTCAATGATTTAGAATTTCTGCTTTTTTTCTTTGCCACAATACTTGTAAGTTATAACCGTCCCCTGGAGTAAACGAACCTCTCTATCTGGATTAGGCTAAAACTTCGATGGAATATTGGAAAAGATTGAAAATAAGCTGACAAGCCATTGATTTAATGAATACTCAGAAGTTCAATTATGTATTTTTTTAAATGTAAATTTGCTTACTCATTTGGGTCATAAAGTGATAAAACTACTATTTAAGCATTATCTTCTGCCTAATTGCTAAGTTTTTTGGTTTGTGTTCTTTCCCTTTTTTGAAATTCTTATTGTTCCACCTTGTCATGTTCGTTTCTAGTGTTTTGTCTGACCCAAGTAGCTTTCGAGTCCAGATCATTTGTAGTTTTGTACTACTTTCCTGTGCCACCAATCATGTTTAACCACTTCAATTAAAATGACACATCACTATTTGTTAGCAACCTAACACCGCCAGTTCAAATTAACATCATAAACTATATTTGTGGAATATGTGGTAATAACTTGTGATGTGATTTGCACTTTGCTTGCGTGCCGCGTTACAATCTGTGATGTATGTCTCTAGCATTCCCTTAGCTCATCATACTTCTGTGATTTTAGGGGGAGCAAAGATGGAGACATATGTGTAGTTGAAGTAAAGAAAATGCAGATTCACCATTACAGCAAGAGATTACACCTGGGTACAAATATTGCATCGCTTGAGTTCTGTCCAAGCGAAAGGTAAATTCTCTATGCACACTATTCGTTAATTTCACACCTCTATGATGATGATTCATGAACCTGAAGTTGGCCGTAAGCTATTCATTTCAACATTTGAGCATGCATTGGATCTCAAATTTATGTACACTTTGGTTAGAATGGCTGAAACATTCTATTGTGCTTGCAAAACAAATATCTGGAAGCTAAAGTGAATATGTTAAACACCAAAAATGGAAGATGGTTACATAAATAAGTGATTTGCAATAATATCTTACAATTCCCCTATGAACGTGATTTACATCAGCAATGTGTTCTTACTATCAGATCACTGGCCCGATAAATTTGCATGTTTTAAAATTGAAACTTAAGTGTCAAGGAACTAATCTGACCTAAAAATGTAAGCAGTTAATAAAGGCCTAACAATATTCTTTTATTTATAAACTATAACAGACTCCCTCACATTCACTTTTCGGCTTAAAAACTATGGTCAGAAGCCTGATATCATACCTCGAAAAAATTCATCCTCGTGACCTGGATGTCATGTATTCAAATCTTGAAAATAGTCTTTTTGCTAACAAATATAAGATTGTATATATACCCTCTTTAGACCCCACTAGTTACAAGTCTCGTGCGTCCTTTTTATTTGCCCAATAAACTCATGTTATTGTTTCTTTGCAGGGTTGTACTTACAACCTCAGTAGAATGGGGAGCACAGGTCACTAAACTGAATGTACCTAAAGATTGGAAAGGTTCACTCTCTCACCTTCAGTCTTAGGCCATAGAACAATGTTTATTCAATTTGACATTTTAATTTCCTATCCAACATGCAGAGTGGCAGATATACTTGGTGCTATTAGGACTATTTTTAGCATCAGCTGTTGCATTTTACATATTCTTTGAGAACTCTGATTCATTCTGGAACTTTCCAATGGTAAAACACCAATGAGCAACACCAAAGTTTAATCCAATACTGAGAGATGCAAAGTCTTATGATGATCAAAATAGTTGGGGACCAGTAGATATGTGACAAGCATTAACATTCTTTATTTCAATGCTGTTGAAAGTAACATCAGTAATTGAAAGGTGGTATCAGCATTCATATCAAGACTTGTAGGTTAAGGCAGTTGATTGGTATTACACACCCATTTATAGTGTTAAGGGTATGGGTATGTTTTTTCATCCATGATTTACATTTCTTATAGAAGGTGTGTTTGTGATCGGTTTGGGTCGATTTTTGTCATAAATTTTATTGTAAATTCTAGTGTTAGATCGCTATTATTTAATTTTATTGCATCTCCTAGGTAGTTAATGGGTATCTTAATTCTTCATCACAATGACTTGAATTAAAAAATGAGAAAAAATATACACTAATACTGAAAGTTTTTTACATTATTATTATATTATCTACCATTCATTTTTCAATAATTATTAATTAAAAAAGTAATCTAAATATTATATATAAAAAATTAGATTATCAATACATAGATATTACACTCTTAAGAAATATGGAATCATATTAAACATGTCAAAATACATGAGTCCGATTGGACCGGCCAAACAGTCCAAAAATTAATAAGACAAGGGCACTTTATTCTAAAACCACTTTTTAATTCGGATGAGCAGGGCCATTTAATTTTTTATTTCCGATTTACACAAAAAGACATAATTCACACCCAAAAATATATATGCATTAAGTCATTTTCCTTCATGTGTTTTTGGTAAGTGAAAAAAGCCACTTTCTTTTATGTGCCGTTACACAATAAATTCTTTCTTCTTTTTCCCTTTTCCAACTCCCCATTCTCACCTTCTCTTTTCCAACTCCCTTCCCTCACTTTAGGAGTTAACTTGGTCTTTTATAAAAGCATGTTATTATATATGTTTTTATTATTAGTTGAAAATATATTTAAGTTAAAAGTATAATAATTAAATATTTTTTAATAATGATAAGTATAGAGATATGGAGTTATATAATTTTTGAAATAAAATATGTGCTTCTATGATTGTTCCATTACAACTCACTTTCTCTTTCATATTGGATGACCTTATTTTAAATCGTTGAAATTCTCCCACGTACAAGATAAACAATGAGTTTTGAGAATTTTTTTAAAATTAATCTATTAAAATTAATTAAATATAGACGGTTAAGAAAGTTATGTCACACCTCATCATATTAATCTAGTATTGAAGGATTATTAACTACTAGAAAGAATCTCTAGAGTTAGCCCGAAACTATTAGGATAATTCATTTTGACAAATCTAAATTATATCATTGTCATTTATGTTGAAAAAAATAGTTGAAAATGCTTTATTTTTTACAAAAATATATTTAAGAAGTGCAATATTTAATATAATATTTTATACACAATTACTATAATATTTATTTATTTTACTTATATTTAAGAGTAAATAATGTAAATGTTTAATGTTGCACTAACAATCTAAAAAAACTTACTATATTTGCATATATTTTTTCTCTCATAATTTTAGTGATATATAATTTCATTAATAAACCACCTATCTAACCAACATTATACCACTTTGAAGATATGTACAATATTCATAAAAGCAACACATAGATAAGATTTTCAACTCAAAGCTAAATTTGAACAAATGTTGCCCCAAATGTGAGTGCACCTCAAAATTGAATGTCTAGTTGTTCTAGGCTTCTAGCTTCTAGATCATACATTCATACATCATTCAAATACAAATAGATACATAGTAAGTATAATATTTATATATTTTTGATATTTTTATACGGTTAATATATTATTCATATTTTTCATCTATTAATTTTATTTAAAAATCAATAATGAATAAATAGAAATGATGCAGTAAAAAAATGTTTTTCCCCTCCATAGAAAGTAAAGGATACTACTAAAGTCAAATGTAATTGGAGAATGAAGAGATAGAAAGAGAGATGATAGAGTGAGTTTCTTCAGTCACTTACCAGATAACGTTCACAAAACTGTGCAAAAAACCAAATGATCCAACAATTTTGATACTATAAACAAAACAATGCCACTTTTCCTTCCTTCACTTCTTCTCCAAATCTAAATCAAAAAACATTTTCCATCACTCTTCTTTCCCTCTCCCCATTTTCTCTCTATTCAAAATGAGTTTCCTTCGTAACTCTTCTTCTCAACCGGAGATCGACGACGCCACCGCCGGTAACGACGTCGGATTCCACTCCACCCGTGGCCGATTCCCTTTCAAACGAAACCCTAACCACCACCGTCACCGGTCATTCTCCGATCGCCAATTACCTCGAACCAACACCACCACTAACACCAACACTAATCGATCTCATCTTCACAATCGATTCACTCGCAAGGGCTTTCTATGGTTATTCCCTTTCTTCTTCTTCAAAGGCAAGTTTCAATTCTACGTTATGATTATTACTGTTGTGTTCCTCTTCGCACTTGCGTCTATGGTTATGCAGAGCTCTATTGCCTCCGTTTGGCAGCGGAATGAGCATGGGAGGGACCTTCGGAAAGAGTTGAAGTTCGGGAACACGCTTAAGTTTGTTCCGGGAAGGGTTTCGAAGAGGTTTCTTTCCGGTTATGGGCTTGATGAGGTTCGGTCTCAGCCTCGGATTGGTGTTCGTGCTCCAAGGATAGCACTCGTGAGTTCTCTTTCAATCTTAAGTTACAATGCTTGTGTTCTTTTATTTCAAATCAATGCTGGTAAAAAGTGGTGTGAAAATAGAAGGTTTGTTTTAGATGTCCTGTTAGAGTCAGTTCGTTGGTTTTTTTAGGGGTTGGAAGGAAAAGAAGACTTCAGTCTCATCTCACAAGTGTATTTCACGACTCCGAAACAAAATCGTCTAGATAAGATATTGTCTTTGAATGCTCCGTTAGAATTATGATAGAAGAACCATAGATATTATTTGCTTTTAGGTTGTACTCTTGTGTGGTGTTTTTATAGAATGATTGTGTTCATTTGTTTCTTCCAGTGTTGTTTATTTAATATAGTGTAGACGTTTTACTAATAGTTATGACAAAGCTAAAAGAACTATTTATTGGTTATTCAGTTTGATTAATTAATGGGGAAGATATTTTATATTATGAATCCATTTAAATTATGACTGGAGAATCACACATTTCATTTCAGATAAAAAACTCTGGGTCGTTTATTGGTCCTTGAGCATTAAATAAGTAATCTTGAGATATCTATGGCCTAGATATATTCCTGAGCTGATTTGTACTTCAACACTTTGCCAGCATGTACCAACAGGGTTTGTGCCACCTGTACCTTGTGGAAGATTATATTTGGATGTTATATGTTGAATGGATTTAAAGTGTTGTTTTTATGTATGTATAAGAAAAGGTTAAAGTACAAATCAGATCAGGAATATATCTATAACTCCCTGCATGATCATCGTTACTGGTTTTGACTGATGAGTATAACAGTGATAGCACAATGAAGAGATTCTTCACGTTTCAGAAAGCATATGGAAATTTGTGACCTGGACCTTGTAGCCCTTGGGCCGAAAAGAGTTGCTCCTAACAGTCGTGGGATGGTCATTTGGCCCTATTACTAAAATATTCATAAAAATGAAAGAAAGGGCTGATTACATTGTCAAACATTAAGGATCAGCACTTTATTGGGTTTTCCAACATATCATTTAGCATAGTATCCTTCATGAAAAGCATTTGCTAAACTTTGTTATATAAATTGAATTGCATTCCCTTACTATATGCATCTGTGCTTGTTTTGTCTGTCAGATTTTAGGTCACATGAAGATAGATCCCCAGTCATTGACATTGGTTACTGTGGTCCAGAATCTACAGAAATTGGGTTATATTTTTAGGGTAAGTTATTTGCATTTTCTGTGTGATATTATCTTAACTACTGCATTGAGGCTGATGCTACTTTTTTCGACTCATGTCTGAGATCCAAGTCTTCTAAGTAATTGTACCCAAGCCATTTCCAACACTAGTACCCTCTAATATTGATGGTACTTTTTTAGTATTGTGATTAAGTTTTTGAGAGGCACATACATTTTTTCTCATGTCTATTGGCAGATATTTGCAGTAGGGAATGGGAGGGCCCACTCAATATGGGAAAACATTGATCGTGGTCTGTCTCTTTTGAGCACAGAACAGCAAGGCCAGATTGATTGGTCAATGTATGTCTTTTACTAAATTTACAATTCATGTTTGATGCTGGGGTTCAATACTTAAAACATGTTTTCTTCTGTTAAATATTTTCTTAATATAGTTTCCCCTCTTTGGTTCCCCCATAGATTCGAATGCATCATTGTTGACTCTCTGGAAGCTAAAGAAGCCATTTCAAGGTATTCATTCTATTCAGTTCTAATTTTTGAAAATATTCCTAGTTGCGTATTGGGTGTAATTTTTGAAAATATTCCTCTGCAGAATTGGAAAGTGTGTTTGCTACTCTTTAGGTGTAATCCATGAAATATTTTATTACGTCGGGTACTTTTTTATTAAGTACTTTAAATTTTGTCCTTTTTACTGAAGGTTGTTTTGATCGAATTGTTCAATAGTTAAATTTCTTTCACAGATCACATGCATATGTTTTATTTTGATAGTAGATCAAACATTTGCACTTTGTTTGGAATGAGTGATTATAGTGGGAAATATTTTGTTTGGAACGAATGTGGGTGAAAGTCTTGTTTACCAGAATATGAAACAAAAAATTCCATAGGAATTGGAATGAGAAGATTTGGTATCTACACTCAAATTCAATCTCTATAAATAGACAGCAAATGAAGAGGAAGTTAAAAATGTACTTATAGTATTTGAAATCACACAATTATCCTTCTTATCTAAAATATCATCTCAATAAAAAATAGTTGGTAGTTGATATTTAGTTTTTTAGTTTCTCTCCATTTTTCTTTCTCATCATTTAAATTAGATGATACCTACATGAGAAATAGGAAAATTATTTTGTAGTTTCTCATTTTCGTTTCTCCTGCTTTCTTTTATTATCTTATTTCCGAGAAATGTTTTAATGCTACTTATGTCCTAAATATAGGCAAAAAGAATGAACCATTAGCTCTCTTTACTTTCTTTATAAGAGTTAACCGATTTGTTTTTATTTCTATGTGGATTTTGATAGTTTACAATTTATGGAGAGGCATGTAGATAGAGAGTACTATAGGTTCTCAGGACATTTTATTTACTAAATCTGATTGCTTAAAAATTTGTGGCCTCAAATGTCCATTCTTATTTTTGAATTACTGTTTCTGTCCCCTTTTATGTATGAGTACATCTTTATGCACACTTTCTGAGGAAAAAAATTAGGAGAGCAGTATGTTTTGATAATGGTTCAGTACTTCAGTATTAAGAAAGATCATGATATGCTTTATTTTAATGAAAGTTATTGTTTACTGATGTATATGCTTCCCTTCTTGCTAGTTTTAATATTTCAAATAGATAGAACAGTTCCTATAATTCTATGGACCTGTATTCTATCATTATTTTCATGTAAATTTGATTGATGTTACTGAATTTGAACCTTGAATCAGTGAGCATTCCATAATCTTTCTACCCCTTCTCTGTGTTCATAGATGTTTTTCTTTTGAAGTTGTAGATGCTATGATTAGTGAGTTTTATATTTGTGCAGCCTTATGCAGGAGCCTTTTTGTTCAGTACCATTGATATGGATTATTCAAGAAGATAACCTTTCAAGTCGTCTTCCATTTTATGATAAAATGGGTTGGGAACATCTTGTTTCCCATTGGAGAAGCGCTTTTAGCAGAGCTAATGTTGTTGTCTTTCCAGATTTCACTTATCCGGTAAAGCTAATGTTATATATCACAGATAGAAACATGGACAGTCTTAGAAGTTATCCTCTATTAGACTTGGCATTAATTGTTTGAAGGCATTCCTTAGTTTTTATTTCTTCCTGGATCAGATGTTATACAGTGAGCTTGACACTGGAAACTTCTTTGTGATTCCTGGATCCCCAGTGGATGTGTGGGCTGCAGAAAGCTATAGTAAGGCCCACACAAAGGATCAGCTTAGAGAACTTAGCGGATTTGGTAAAAATGATATGGTGGTTCTAGTTGTTGGGAGCTCTATCTTCTATGATGACCTATCTTGGGACTATGCCATGGCAATGCATTCCATAGGGCCTCTGCTCACAAAATATGCAAGGAGAAATGATGCAGCCGAGTCATTTAAATTTGTTTTCTTATGTGGCAATGCCACTGATGGTTACGATCTTGCTTTACAGGTAGTCCTTTAAGGTGTGCTGTGCATGACATGTTATGTTTATAGCAAAAGAATATAAGATATTAGACTAATTTTTTATTTATTCCAGTAGCACTTTTCAACCATATATCTCCATGAAGTTAATTAACAAATAATTGAGTAGTTACTTTAAATTATTTGCACTTATAAGGAGGTGTATATTAGTAAAATTATGAGACCAGTTAGGATTATGTCTTATAAAATTATTTTGTTGTCAAATTAGTAATGGGTTATTACTTCAAAGTATTTGCACTGGTGTATTTCCTTTGATGTTATGGTTGGAACTTGTTAAATAAACCAAATTTCGAAACCAAATTTGTGTTGTCAAATTTCTGAGCATGGATACATTGCGCCTTAGAATTGTTTACCAATCCCTTAGCCTTTGGTGTAGGAAGTTACTTCACGCTTGGGACTTCCCCATGGTTCTATAAGGCATTATGGCTTGAATGGTGATGTCAATAGTGTGTTACTGATGGCTGATATCGTCCTATATGGTTCTGCTCAAGATGTGCAGGGTTTTCCTCCATTATTAATCAGAGCAATGACTTTTGAAATTCCAGTCATTACACCTGATTTGCCTGTCTTAAGAAAATATGTAAGCTTGATTAAGTTGTTCATTTTTGTCTCCCATTGATTTCTGTAGTCATGGTTACTTCTTTCTTTCATTTTCATTGAGCTTTTCTCAACTTACAGATTGTGGACGGAGTCAATGGGATATTTTTTACTAAACACAATCCTGAAGCTTTGATGAATGCTTTTTCACTTTTGCTTTCAAATGGAAAACTTTCTAAATTTGCTCAAGGAATTGGTTCGTCTGGAAGACAGCTTGCTAAAAATGTGCTAGCTTTGGAGTGCATAACTGGCTATGCAAGACTTCTGGAGAATGTGCTCAGTTTTCCCTCAGATGCTTTACTGCCTAGCCCTGTTTCTCAGATTCAACATGGGGCATGGGAATGGAATTTGTTCCAGAATGAAATAGAACTAGGTGTCCACTTGCCAAAAGTGGATGATGATGATTCCATTGGAAAAGTTACCATTGTCCATGCTATTGAGAAGAAGTTGGCAAGCCTTAATTATTCAACAAGTGTCCCTGAGAATGAAACAGAGTTTACAGATAAAATAACCAAATTGGACTGGGACATTCTGAGCGAAATTGAAATATCTGATGAGAATGAAATGCTTGAAATGGAAGAGGTATTATGTACTCTTGTAGCGGCAGTTTTTACTTTTATCTTCCAACCTGCCCTTTTCCACTTCACTGTATTTATTTCATCCCTTTTGAAATACTTTTAGTTTATTTCAGAGACAACTGGTTTCCAAAAAATTAATTTCTTTCTGTTGTAGGTTGAAGAAAGAATGGAGAAAGACACTGGTGTATGGGATGAGATATATCGTAATGCTAGAAAATCTGAGAAACTGAAGTTTGAAGCAAATGAGAGGGATGAAGGGGAGCTTGAGCGAACAGGACAACCAGTGTGCATTTATGAGATATATGATGGGTCTGGAGTGTGGCCATTTTTGCACCATGGTTCTTTATACCGTGGGTTAAGTCTTGTGAGTATCTTTGTCCATAGTTATGACTTATGACAGTTTGGCCCTTGTTCCCTTGGAGTCTTGTTGTCTTCCCGTTGTCTCAAATTATGTCTTACAAGTTCACAGGATATTTTGATGTATATATTATTCTAGTCTCTGGATTACTGTTTTTCAAGATTTCAAAGTTAGAGTTCTCCTCCTTAATTTCATAGCCTCTGTTTTCCTTTAGAAGGGGGAGAGAGAGACATGGATATATTTTTCAACTGACAGTATCACCTATCTAATACAAACTTCCTTTTGGATAATTTTTTTCCTCTAGAACATGTGGGAGGACTTTTGTTTGAACTTAAATAATAAAGGTATTGATTTTGTTTTGCACTGCTGCACGTAAACTGTACTGAAAATAATGACCTGTTTTTTAATTTTAAAGAAATATTTTTTCTGGCAGTCTAGAAGAGCACAGAGACAAAGGTCTGATGATGTGGATGCAGTGAGTCGTTTGCCTCTTTTAAATGACACATATTATATGGACATTCTCTGTGAAATGGGCGGAATGTTTGCAATTGCAAACAAGGTGGATAGCATTCACAAGAGGCCTTGGATTGGGTTTCAATCATGGCATGCTGCTGGTAGGAAGGTATTCCTTATGTTAGTTGAACTTTTTGCAGTATTTTTACACTATGGAAAGTATGAAGTATAAATAGTATAATAGATATCTGGGGCTGTTTATGTAAATCCATACACTATAGCTTTAAGAATTTAAAATATTATTTTTAGTCAGCTACAAATTTAATTAAGAATATTTATTTTACCTTTTTTTAGATTATCGATTATTTGGTTAATACAACAACCAAACCTTAGTCCACTAAGTAGGGATGGCTAGGTTATTGATTAGTGCAAGGATGAAGTTGTTTTAACCTTTTGAGAAAATTTAGGCTTCTTTTCCTTTATTTATTTTTTTCTTATCATATATTTACCGTAATTTCCATGAAAAGTTGCTTTAAAATTACTGCATGACACATCATTTTGCCCAAGCAGGCAGCCTTGTCAACTGAAGCTGAAAATGTTTTGGAAGAAACTATGCATGGGTATTTTAAAGGAGATGTAATATATTTTTGGGGACGTTTGGACATGGATGGTGGTGTCATCGGAAGCAACAATGCACTTACTTTTTGGTCTATGTGTGACATCTTAAATGGAGGCAACTGCAGGTGTATTATACGTTCATTTTGTTCTATTTTGTCTTTCTGCTGCTTATGAGTTTCAGTTGTCCTAGCACCTTTCCAAATATGTTCTATCCTAAAATTTCATCTACAGTTATTTGCACTCCCTACACATAATCAAATGTTTAGACATTAGAATCACTTATTTTAATATGCGATGACAGCTTACCATGAAAAATATGAGGCTAGCAATATGTTAATGTTTGTAAGTTCAAAATGGAATTTATGTGCATCGAGTTGCCTGATTGTGATTAGAACTCCCTTGTGATCTTACCCTATTAACTTTGTGCAAGTTTGATTTTGGGTACTGTAATGTGTTTCTGAAATGTCTGACTATGCTTCCAACTGCATCAGAACTGTTTTTCAAGATGCTTTCCGCCAGATGTATGCATTGCCGCCCCATGCAGAAGCACTGCCCCCCATGCCCGAAGATGGTGGTTATTGGTCAGCGCTGCACAGCTGGGTGATGCCAACTCCTTCTTTCTTGGAGTTTATAATGTTTTCACGGTGATTAACGAGTCAATATTAGTTTTCACAACAGCAGGTTTAACTACAGAACTTTTTTGATGCGGATGAAACTACAAACTGAAATATTATCAATTTAGTGCAGGATGTTTGTTGATTCTGTTGATGGTCTGCACAGAGATTCCAGTGAACTTAGGATATGTATGTTAGGCTCTTCAGAGATTGAGGTAATTTGTTTTGCATTTGTCTTTAAGATTTCATAAATTATTTTCTCATTTTTATTTGTTTTGTGCAGAAAAAGCACTGTTATTGTCGAGTGTTGGAACTTCTCATCAATGTATGGGCTTATCATAGTGCCCAAAAAATGGTATATATAAATCCTAACACTGGTTCAATGGAAGAGCAGCATCCTATTGAACAACGGAAGGGTTTTATGTGGGCAAAATACTTCGATTTTTCATTGTTGAAAAGTATGGATGAAGATATGGCCGAGGCGGCAGATGATGGTGACCACCCAAGAGATATGTGGCTGTGGCCAATGACAGGGGAGGTGCACTGGCAAGGGATTTATGATAGGGAGAGGGAAGAAAGATATAGGCTAAAGATGGATAAAAAAAGAAAAACAAAAGAGAAATTGTATGACAGAATGAAGAATGGTTACAAGCAAAAACCAGTTGGACGATAGGAAAGCAAAGATTTGAAATTTTCATGGCCAAACACTTCTGACTTGACGACCGGGCTAGTAAACCCAGTTTTGCTTCACTGGGAAAAAGTTACATGCACATTGGAGAAGCATTGATTCTAACAAGATTGGCACAGATCATAAGGACAGTATTCAACTTCATTATTAATTAACTGAATACGTGTACTCAACCCTCAGACTCGGGAAAGGGTGAGACAAAGAAGTTATAACATCTTCTGCTATTCAATAGTTTCATGGCCTTTTTTCATGGTCAATTTTAACAGTATAGAAGATACAGGTAGTTTCACTTCTAAGTGTACTCATAATATATAGAAACTCATTCATCAACTACATTTGATTTAGCTTACACTTTTATTCTTTCATTTCTGTATATTTTTTAAACACTAGTGGCAATTTTGAGTAGAATGATGGCTGTTTCCCACTCCAGTAGTTCCTGTGTTTTATTGTTCCTATTCAGCATGTACTAATTACTAAGAACTTTATGTTAAATTAAATCTGTAACATAACAAAATTCGGCGCTGATTATACTTGGATTCTTGTATGACTAAAAACACATGATAATCACAGTTGATCGCTAATCAATAGTACTAACTATTGTTAATAGTGAATTTGTTCCTTCAAAGATCACAATGTCATCAATTTAGTTATCCGAAGAAATTTGTTATCAACTTAGTTATTCAAAGAATTTTCTCATCATATTAATCTATCAAAGATTAAATTTACTGCCATTTTATCATCATACATCCTACAACTTATTGATCACACTAGGTAATACATGATCTTTAGCACTTGGTGGTGCAATGATCTTATTCTTGTTCACTATGATTCTTCTTGTGTTTGTCTTTTATTTCTTTTGTGTAGGTCTGTTCGAGGCGTTTTTGCAGAACATGGGGAAGCAAATCAACAATAGAGAGATGTGATTTCATGCAAGCAATGGGTTAAGATTGATTGGTTTTCTAGGCTAACATATTTAGTATTTCGTTAGGTTTTTCATTGACTGTATGTTTTTCTTCCTTGTGATTTATCAACTAGTAAATTTACAATTTTGGACTCATTGGTAAAGAGTTTTAGTATTGGGTATCATTATCAATTGAAATTAGTACAATATGTTTGTACACCATGATTTGGGAGTATGTTATGCGGAGGGCATGAAAAATATAATTTCTAAAGTTGTTGAGTTCTAGTATATAGTTATTTTTAATTTAAATACTTATTTTTTTTTAAAATTTTTTAATCATGATTAGCTATCGAAATTAATTTCATAGCAAATAAAAATATAGGTGACTATTAGCCACCGATTTTATTTTCGTATATGCTACATCATTTGCAACTAGAAATTCACACCGGCTACCTTTGGGTCACTAATTCTGCCTCTAATGATATAACAACTTATTTTTGAAGATTACTCTTTAATATTAGACTCTTTAGCACTGAGTATGTGAAATGGTAAATGTTCTTAAATATTATTAAAAAGTAAATAGAAATCTAGACCATTAAAAAATTCATTTTGTCACATATTATGATATTAATTATCTACTAACCTCTCCATTACTGAAGAGGAATCAAACTCCTTACTTTTTTTGTGCCTTTTAGACACCAATTAAAACTCTTAAAACTCTTTTGATCACATTAACGCAAGTTTAAAAACAATTTTTCTATCCCAAAAACATTATACCAGAATGATTATGATCCACAATAGAATACGTATAATTTTCGATAGTAGTAATTTCAATTACAACCATTATTCAGAACATTGTGCACATCAATTAAACTTTCATCAACCTCACCATTACAGATTTCATGTCTTTTATGTGTGCCACCTATACATGTGTATATATTATTAATGCAGTAGTTTACCACGGTATTTAAACTTGTACTGGCGTAATTTTATGTGCAACTGTACGGTGTACTCAATTTTTCCTTCAACTTCTGAATGATTTTTATATCAACACATCCAAAAGTTTCTATCGCGCTGATCTAGTGGTACAATGTCTCGTTAGATCCTCAAAAATATTAAAATGTCAATGTTCGATTCTTGAGAGCGACACTTGTGAGATGGACAGTCATATACCTCAAAATTGATTAGTTTCGTACCCATAAGATGGGGGAATATCCTTGTTAATACACAAAGAAAGATACAAAGCTTCTACTGCATAGTTGCCATAGTTTTAGGTGCAAGTAAAAGAAGGTAGGTTTTCTTCAAGGGAGTTCAACTCTATAAACTTAATCCATCACCTGTATCATAAATCAGTAGTTAAAATACCCTGCACAAATTTTATGGTCCAGTAATTATTCAACTACTTTCCAAGGATTAGGTTTCTCAAAGTAAAAACAAACTATGTTATTAATAGTGTTGTTGTCATTCCATTAGTTTTGGTTCATATTTGGTTGTATTCTATCTCATGCAGGACCCTCATACATGCATGCATGAACATGAAGATTTTTTTATTTTATTTATGAAGAGATATATTCTTTCTATGACAAAAATTGTTAGAATAAATCTTTTTTCCCCATCGAGATAATTCTAAACTCAAATATTTTATTTCTCGCAAAAGTGATTTTTATGTTTATAGTAAAATATACATGTGGGAATGGTACCTACACTTTGGGATGATTTTAATTCTTTACAAAAACAAATACCTACCCGTAATAATGGTTATGGGACATTGCTATCCAAATGGCTACAGCATGTGGTTGTCTGAATCAATGTTTAAATTATGTTTGTAGTAGTAATTATATTTATCGCAATTATAATAGTGATGAACCACAACAACATTTTGATTGTAATTATGTTTGCTGAGTATAATTTAAAATATATTTTAAATTGGATTCATTTAATATGATCCCTAGATGTGAAATGGACAGAATGTTCTTTATGAATGAGACTCCTCTCCGGTAAAGTAATGGAGAAGTAAGTGATGCCAAAAACTAAAGAAAATGGGATATGTTTTTATATTTATACCTTTATGTTTATTATGATAAGAAAAATTTACCCTTCAAACTAAAGGGAAAAATTGCACTTGCCTCTCCATTAATGGAGAGAAGTCTGACCCTTTCTTTAGCTAATGCGAAGAAAATATTACTCAACCAAAAGTTAAAACTGTATAAAAAATATGATATAATAATAATAATAATAATAATAATAATAATAATAATAATTAACTGAAAATACTACTACCTTACGATGAATCAAATTGGTTCACTTGCTGCAACTAATTATGATTGTTCCTTACAGGCTAAGGATTATTGAGTCTTTCTCCTTTGTTGGAATTAATGTATGGAATGGAAATACTTGTTTTACTTTTGGTGTCTAATTTGTGTATAATCCAATTAAAATGTTACATTTAATTAAAAATAAAAAAATAATAAAAACACAAAATATTTTTTATATTGTTTAGTGTAATATGATTGACTTAGGACATAGAGATAATAACTTTTTAAGACATGTGATCCTGTTCCAATTTAAGAAATGAGTGAAAGGGAATTAGAGAGATACAAAATTCATGATCTTGTTAATTTCCTCCTAAAACCAATTGGCTTTAAGTGGAATTGCAAAAAAAAATTGGAAAACGTTGTGGGACTTCTAACTCCCCTTCCACATATATGTACCACACCAAGTGATATTTTCAAAAAATAAAAGAAGATATTATTTAGATTTGAAGTGAAATTGTGAACAATGGTCTCAATTAGGAACCATCTTTTAATATTAAACAATCTAGAACAAGAATAGTAGAAAAGTGTAATATTTATACACTATCAAGATTTGTATACAATGAGTATATCATCCATAATTCAATTGTATTTTTTAAGAGTCAATGATGATAAAACATAAATAATGGATAATACAGTGATAATGTATAAAACTCATACATTATCATGAGATGATACTTTTTTTTCTCATTACATATTGGTAAACTCCACTTAATGTCAATTGATTTTAATTAAAATCAAATCTAACATGGTGAGAATGCCAAAGCTCATCTTTGTGATTATGGGGCTAGGTAGAGCACATCTTCATGTTCTCTTGTCATTTATCTCCAATTTTGGTAAACACATATGGAGGGTCTATTAGAAGTGTCACAAATTGTCTACCTAACTCTTGGGTGCCATTTATATGTTTGTCGTGTAACTCCACTTTAAATCAATTGTTTTTAAGATATAGTGTAACATGTCTCACATATTTTGCTTCATTCCATTGTAGAAATGGAAAAAAGGAAATATAATTTTATGAGTTTTACAAAACTTTATGAGGTATATTCTCCCACATGCTATAACAAGTTGTGTTGGAGCTCAAGTTTGTTTGACAAGCTATGTCCCAAGGTTTCATGAACCCAAGTGAAGTCCCTTGTATCAAAAGGTAACATTAGCAATATGAAAGCTAAGTGGAGTATTCTATTGTAGATTATGGACAATGACTCTAAAAAGTGTGAAAAGAAGAGCACTAGTTATTTGTTCCTAGTTAGAAATCGAGTATGAGTGAGTTAAGTCCCACACCAAGGAGAAATGAGCCAATAAAATGCAAAATATATAACTGAATTATCTTGTAAATTTAATCCATTAAGGTTTTATGTTACTTGGTATGCTTATTTCATTTGATTAACCCATTATTGAAGATATATGCTAACAAATAAGCATTTGTTATTCTAAACTATGTTTCAAATCATGTCTCATACCAATGAAAAAATATCATGTCAATTAAAAATTTAAATATTCATTATTTTGCTTGATTAACCAATGAATAAGGATCACTTTTGCATTTACACATAGGAGTAAAAATGTTATCTTATTATATCTTAAGGATAAAAGTGTCAAATCATATTACATTTTTCCTCTTATTTTTAGTGTATTTGCCTCTCCATTAATTTAGAGGATCTTAACTCATTTGAGATATGATTTGGGATAACAGATCTTTGTCTACACTAATAAGCTACCCATGCTAACATAGCATTATCTAATCATTTTGTACCTAGAATTCAGTGTTAAATATATGACTTCAGAGATATGGATTTATGGTCTAAGATATTTTCAATGGAATTTCTTTGGATACCATTGAGAATAAATTAAAGGAGATGCTATGGTTAGGGGTCATCATCATCAATTTTCATGGGCATGCATGTTTAAGCATATCCCATAATAAGCCAAACATGAATCTCATGAATGCGCAAATAACGCCAATGATCCAGCAAGAGAACATATCCCATGTTGAGTGAACAAGCAAGCAACAAAAGGGATACAAATTAATTCATTTGCCAACGTGAATTGTCTTCTAGCTACTTCTTTTTCCTTTTCTTTGTTTTATAACTTTTTGTGTTAGATGTTTCTTATAAATAATATTTAAGTCTTAATCATATTATATAGAGCCAACTGCATGAATCTAACGTCATAATACTATATCATAAATCATATCAATTATTTTAGAACATTTTTGTATTAAATGATTAATTACCTAGAAAGTTTTCCATCTGTTATACCAAAATGTTAAGACTTTTTGAGTCGCTAAAACAATATTGTGTTCACAGTTAAAGTTGCATCTACCCATAATGGACCATAAAATCAAAATTTTGGGAGTCTCCAAAACCACAACTCATATTTAAAATCTTGCTTAAGTATAACTAGTGACAAAAATTTACTTTAAAATACTATTTTAATATTACATTATTACTAATTATTATGTACAAAAATAAATACATAACATATTTGCTTAATAGATGGTCAACTCTAATTTTGATACTAGAAAAATACAAAAGCATGTGTGATGAGATCATGCTCCACCTCAATTTTGCATGTTAGGTTCCTTATTAAACATTAATAAAACAAAAGAGAGAAAATAATGTGGTCAAGTAGAGAAAACTTGATTCACAAGCTTGAGGAAAAAAAATGGAATGAATAACTGGAAAGAACCTTAACCCAAAAGCTGCAATGAACTCCTTATTCTGGATCTGAAGATCTAGGTTGATATATCTTAGAAAGAGAATAAAATTATATTATTATAATTAATATTAAAATGAAAAGTGAAAGATAAATTACAATTTCATATTAACTTTGACATGAAGAGTAAAGTGGTAGTTAAGCAGGTAAAGAATATTGTTGAAGTTTTGTCTGTTTTGTCGTTAAACTACTAACTGCAGTTAATAAAACAGTTACATTGAGTTGCGTGGAGTTCAATCATTGTAACTCTTTTACACGTGCAACCATATATGAGTCATACTCATAGGGATTAATGGCACAACTACAGGGGAATGTATGTGTATAAAGTCAAAAACTAAGTACGTATCCAATTAGAGGTTTTTGTATCCACATTATAGTACTTTTTTAACCAAATTCACATTCATTTTTGGGAAAATAGAATAATTAATATTAATGCATTATAAGATGGAAATAATATAATTTTTTTTTTAAATACTATTATCTAATCATATGTAGCCAATTATTATTAAACTTTGCTATTACAATCATCATCTAGAAGTAACTTTTTTTAATGGGAGGAAGTCTCATTGTTATTTAATAACACAACATATAGTGTTTAAGGTTATAACTAGATGCAATTTAAAACAGAAAATAATATATATGAATTAACATTAGAGTATAAAAGGAGTAGTAAGTAGATAGTGCACATGGAAAGATTCATTTGATCATGGGTTGATATTTACCCAATCCACACAAATGAAAAAATGTGTACACCGACAATATCATTTATTATTCATGTTTTATCATTATTGACTTTTCATGTAAAATAATACAAATGAACGATGAATGTTATATTGAATGTGTATAAATCTTTATAGTGACAATATATATATATATATTACACTAACTAATAATATAATATAATTTAGAGAGAGAAGGTAGATGGGCGTATTGAAGACTCTATCAAAAAAGGGATCCAATGTTGAAAGAAAGAAGAAGAAGAAAAATGAAATGAAAAAGAGAGAAAAGAACAAGGCACATAAAGATAGGTCGTCTTCTATGCCCATGTGCATTGTGGGGATCAAACCAAACAACTTGCATCATGGGATCACCTATTACACCCATCTTTATCCATAACATCATTCTTCTACATTAATTACTCTCTACCATTATACAAATTAAATATGTTTTTTTACTTCTATAATGTAATATTTATGTATTGCTAATATAAATAATACACATAATCAATATATTTGTATTATTTATATAAAAGTCAATAATAATTAAATTTAAATAGTTAATACAATAATATTATGTATATATATTCTTTTCTCCTTAAAGAATATCTCTAAAACATTTATTAATATTCCTGAACAGATTATTTGCAACTGGGTGCTTTTTAACTTAACTAATTTATTAAGCAAATATACTAATAAATGAGCTAATAATTAAATTGGGTTGAGATCATCTTTAGTATTAGACAATCTAATACTTAAATTTAACACCCAGATTGATCTAAAAAAACTTCAATTAAAAACAATTTTAAATTTTGATCATTAATTTTTTTTAAATGTCACATATTATGTCTTCCATTATTAGATCCTCTTGGTATTGGAGATTGAGATTCAATTAAATTATGGTCTTTCATTCCTCCTAAGTCCACGGGGGACATATAGACTAACAAATGAACTACAAACAATTAAAAAGAAAAGTCTTATCCTTCTTAGATAGTATTCTTGTTGGATTGGGGTATATTATAAAAAGTAAAACTCAAAATACTAAGTGCTTATCATAATTATATTCTCATAGACTTAAACTCAAAATGTCTAGAAATCTTGAAATCATGTACTTTATAATTTTATCAACAAATAAAATTTATAGAAAAACTAAAAGGAGTACCCATCCTTGCATCAAAGAAATCATACATTGTACTATAGATTTGATGATTTTTCTATATTCAAATCCAGAAAAGAGGGGAAGAAATCCTCTAATCTCTCTCCAACCCATTTCTAACTAGTTAGACTCCTCTCCATTACTGGAGATAGGGCAATGCAACTTTATAGTATATTTTGAAAGGTAGAAATGTAAATATAATATAAAATAAAAGATATAAATGTTTTTAACCTTTAATTTTTTAATGTTATTTTTTATAACTGCACTCTCCAGTAATGAAAAGGAGTCTGCTCATTTCTAACGACTTATGTTAATCAAAATATTAGATATATACAACCCAATACATAATTTGAGTAATTTTATTCTCCAACAAAATAAAATCTTAGGTAATATAACCCAATTATACATTCAAATTTAACAATGTAAATGAAAGTAGGGCATGAATTTAAATTCAAGTGTATCGCAATAGAGGGAGAAATTAGTCTCTGTATAAATATATTGTTAAATTATTTATACAATGACTAATTAAAAAATGTGAAGTATTCATTGGAAAACTAACAATGCCCTTTTAATCTATTAAATACACTACTTTATAATACATACTTTACATATTTTAGATACATATATATATAATTATTTGATACATAAATAGGGTGTATGCATATTATTAATTGGAAATTAATTACAAACGTTGATAACATCCCTCCCAGTTAGTATTATGAGATTAAATTCCATTGTAGTCGGCAAAAAAGTCAAACATTGAAATCAAATTGTTATATAATCAAAGATTTCAGAGGAATGACTTACCTTCAGCAAAGCAATGGTAGCCGTGGAAGAAAGTTTAGGGATTTAAGTTCATATATCATTTCTTCGGTAATTTCGTGGCAAGAACTCAAAAGTAAAGAGTTGACTCTTATTTTGGTGGCAACTTCTGTCAATTTTGTAGGATATAAGGGTTTGCTACTAGATCGAAGTAATAGACTAATAGATGTTACTTAGACTTTAGGTTATTTTTTAAGCTCAATATTCAAAGCTATGGTTCAATTTTATCAAATTTAGTATATGATTGTGTGTCTAGACTAAAGAATTATAGTATAGAACAGGTTTGTCTACAATGCTCAAATCAGTTTAACTTGGAACAACAGAATAAACATAGCATGGAAGGTTTGGATCAGCAGGGCAAGTATGGAATGAGGGATGACTTATCTTTATATCCTTTAATTCAATCAATGAAATAAGAGTTTTCCTTCATCCTCTTCTCGATATCCTCTCAATTTCTTCTATTTTGTCTTGAATCAAGGAGCATGGTAGGCACATTTTAAGATGGTATCAGAGCATCATTTGATGCTCTGCTGCGCCAAGCTTTGTCACTCTGATAAATCATTTTTCATCTCCTTGATTTTCCTGCTCTTATTTCTCTCTTTGTGCAATGGCTAATGTTGTTACCATAATGAACCCCATCAATGATCCTTCTAGTCAATTCTATATACATCCGAATGAGAACCCAAGTGCAATTTTGGTCACTCCTCTTCTCAATGGAGTGAATTATCATTCTTGGGCCAAAGAAATATTCATGGCTCTGAAGACCAATAACAAACTACAATACATAGATGGTTCCCTATCAAAACCAAATTCCACTGATCCTACTTTTGCAGCATGGGACAGGTGCAACACTCTAGTTCTAGCTTGGATAAATCACTCCATAGACAAGGACATAGTGAAGAGCATACTATGGATGGATACATCTCTTGAAGTTTGGCAAGATTTGAAAGAAAGATATCACAAAGGAGATGTTTTTAGGATCTGTGAGTTGCAAGAAGAAATTTATAGAGTAAGGCAAGGTAATTTGTCCATAAGTTCCTATTACACTCATTTGAAGGGTTTATGGGAGGAATTAGATGATTTCAGACCCATATCCTCAAGCAGATGCCCTGTTCATTGTGATTCTGACCTTGCCAACATTGTAAAAAGGATCATATAGGAAGAATGATCATGTAATTAGATTTCTAAATGGGCTTAATGAGCAATATGCAGCTGTCAGATCTCAAATAATGTTGATGGATCCCTTACCTACCATCAACAAGGCCTTCTTTTTACTAATCCAACAAGAAAGACAGATGAGTCTGCCTCTTGACTTAAGTGAAACCAAGATCCTAGCTAGCACTAGTGATGATGTACCTAGCAGAGGAAGATTCAGAGGACGAGGATTCAGAGCTGGTAGAAACAATGGTGGAATTGGAAGATGATATACCCCTGGAAATGGAAGAGGAAGAGGTTCATCTAACTCAAAGGTTTTCTCATATTGTAACAAGAATGGCCACACCATTAATACTTGTTACAAGAAACATGGTTTCCCACCATATTACAAGAATAGCAACAATGTCAATAACATTCTTGGATCAAATGAAGAGGATAATCAAAGCATCCAAGGCAGTGTGACTGGATTCACCCCTGAACAACATAAGGCCATCCTAGCAATGCTTAAGGAACCTGGAAGCCAGTGTCAGGTCACCGATGTTGATGCCTCTAATCCAGGTTATTCTGAAACCATGACTCATTGCATTAAATCTAAGGATTGGGTTCTTGATATAGGTGCAACAGACCATGTTTGTTTTTCCTTATCAGAATTCCAATGTTTCAAAAGAATCAATCCTATTCAAATCAAATTACCTAATGGAAATGAGGTCATAAGCAATATATCTAGCACTGTCATATTCTCAAAGGATTTATACTTGAGCAATGTCCTATATATACCTAATTTCACATTTAACCTTATATCTGTCTCTAGACTAACCAACGCCCTTGACTGTAAGCTAATCTTCACCAACACCAAATGTGTGTTGCATGAAGAATCAACCTTAAGGATGATTGGTGCAACTAAGGAACAAGGGGGATTATACATCATTAGCTCTAGCAATTTACTTTTCAATATGAATAATAACCAAAAATGTATCAGTGCATGTTCTAACAATGATGACATACGGCAAAAGAGGCTGAGACACCCCTCAAGTCTTAAGCTTGATATTTTAAATAAAGATTTCCCTTTCATTAGTACTAAAAATGGAAATGACCCATGTGAAATATGTCATTATGCCAAGCAAAGAATGTTACCCTTTGTTGACAGCAACACCAAAACCTCTCATTGTTTTTACCTTATTCATAATGATATATGGAGGCCTATATTTGTCCCCTCAGTTCTAGGACATAGATACTTTCTTACTATTGTTGATGATAAATCTAGACACACTTAGCTATTTTTCATGAAAACCAAATAAGAGACTTCTCAACTTGTCAAAAATTTTGTAAGCATTATTAACATTCAATTTGAAGCCAAAATCAAGATGATTAGGTCTGATAGTGGATCAGAATTTAAGCTAAAAGAGTTCTATGATTCAAAGAGTATCATACACCAAACTAGTTGTGTGGAGACCCCTCAACAAAATGGGATTATTGAGAGGAAACACCAACACATTTTGGGAATAACTAGGACCTTGATGTATCAATCTTCTTTGCCATAATGTTTTTGGAATTATCGGGTTGCTCGTGCAGTTTACCTCATCAATAGACAACCCTTTATGTACCTTAGCAAGAAATCCCCTTATCATATCCTTTACAATCATGATCGTGACTTTGTAAGACTCAAATTTTTTGGATGTCATGCTTTCGCTTCCACTTTAAGTAACAACAGAAAGAAGTTGGATCCAAGAGCAAGAAGATGTGCTTTCCTTGGCTTCAAACATGGGACAAAGGGTTATATATTATTTGATTGTGCTATCAAAGAAATTTTTATATCTAGAAATGTTAACTTCTATGAGAATACTTTTGATTTTGCTAACTCTGATATGATAATTGAAATAACATTAATATGTCTCTTCCTACTTCTTCATTTAACAATAATGATCACTACCTTGATGATAATTTAGATTGCATTCAGGATCATCCTACTAGTGTAGAGAATAACCATAATTCTGTTTCCATTGAGGGGCCTACTCTTCAGAATGAAAATACTGAGCATGAAAATCCAAGGAGATCCAATAGAGATAGAAATCCCCCTAGTTATTTGAGGGACTATCATTGCTCCCTAGGAGCTTCTGGTTCTTGTGTTCACAAGAAAGATGTTAAGTATCCTCTAGCACAAGTTCTCTCTTATGAATGACTTTCATCCAAGCAGAAAGATTACTCTGTTGCCATAAGCATAGATTTTGAGCCTGATTCATATACTGAGCCTATCCAATACCAACATTGGGTTGATGTCATAAATGTTGAACTTGATGCCCTTAAAAAGAATAACAATTGGATATTAACAAAATTACCTAAGGATAAGAGGGTTATAGGCTACAAATGGGTGTTCAAAATAAAACATCATACAGATGGAAGCATTGAGAGATATAAGACTAGGTTAGTGGCAAAAGGGTATATCCAAAGTGCAGGGATTGACTACCTTGACACCTTTGGTCATGTGGTCAAGATGACCACTATTAGAACCATCCTTGCCTTAACTTCCATAAAAGGGTGGCACCTTCACCAACTTGATGTGAATACTGTATTTTTACATGGTGATCTGATACAAGAAGTTTATATGAAAATTCCCCCTGGCCTTAGTGTTCCTAATACATCTCTAGTATGCAAATTAGAAAAATCTCTCTATGGTCTAAAACAAGCTAGTAGACAATGGAATGCCAAATTAACCACTGTTTTGATCAATTCCGGCTACTCTCAATCAATAGCTGACTATTCCCTTTTTACCAAGATCAATGTCAATAGTTATACTATTATACTTGTGTACGTGAATGATTTGATTATTGCATGTGATGATTTACATGAAATACAAAATATTAAGCAACTTCTTGATAGCAAATTCAGCATAAAGGACCTAGGAGTCCTCAAATACTTCCTTGGGATGAAAGTGGCTAGAGGTAAGGAAGGGATCAGCTTGTGTCAGAGAAAGTATGCCTTGGACTTACTTGAAGAATTTGGTCTGCTTGGTGCTAAACCTAACACTAGTCCTATGGATAGCAGCATAAATCTACATAGTGCATCTGGTTCCCCTTATCCTAACATCACTTCCTATAGAAGAATGCTTGGGAGACTGGTCTATCTTACTCACACTAGGCCAGACATTGCCTTCTCTGTTGGCCACTTAAGCCAATTCCTGGCTGCTCCTACCACTGAACATTTTAAAGCTGCCATGAGAATTTTAAAATATGTAAAAGGTGCTCCTGGTAAAGGTTTACTTTTCTCTTCAAATAGTAGCATTTCTTTAAAGGGTTTTAGTGATTCAGATTGGGCCTCATGCCTTGACACAAGGAGATCAGTCACAGGGTTCTGTTTCTTCTTAGGAGAGTCTTTGTTCTCTTAGAAAAACAAGAGACAAAAGACTGTCTCAAGGTCCTCTGCAGAGGCAGAGTACAGAGACTTGGCCATCACTGGTTGTGAGGCTCAGTGGCTATATTTATTTGATGATTTAAGTTTGCCTCATAAAGATCTTGTTATCCTTTACTGTGACAATCAATATGCATTGCACATTGCAGCCAATCTTGTTTTTCATGAAAGAACCAAACATATTGATATTGATAGTCATTTCATAAGAGAAAAGGTTGTGAATGAAATTGTTAATCTTTTACCAATTTCCAGTGACATACAAGTTGCAGATGTTTTTACCAAGGCTCAACCCCCTGGATTTTTCTCCAATAATGTTTCCAAGCTTGGCATGTGTGACATACACATTCCAGCTTATGGGGCGGTATCAAATTTAGTATATGATTGTGTGCCTAGACTAATGAATTGTAGTGTAGAACAGGTTTGTCTACAATTCTCAAATCAGTTTAGCTTGGAACAACAGAACAAATATAGCATGGAAGGTTTGGATCAGCAGAGCAAGCATGGAATGAGGGATGACTTGAAGGATGAATGAAGCTTGGTTTGGATCAGATTGCATATTCGGCAGGGAAACCTTCAAGAAGTAGCATCAGGCTAGATCAGATTGACTTGGGAAGATTGAATCAGGATAGCTTGGACAAGGAGATTGGTGAGACCTCTCAGTCTCGACCAAACTGTGCAAGCAGCATGAATCTCAATGACATCCAAGCTTATGATGGGTCTAGTCTTATGCAACTTGGTGGACATTTCTCAATCAAGCAAATGAATGTTATTAGCAACTTGATTCAAAGAGATCCTAGGCTTGTTTATGATGCTTTTTCTAATCTTGTTCAGAAGCATCAAGCCTTATGCCTTTGTTTCTTAATTTTCTATTTTTCTCTTTTCAGTGTGTTTTAGTTGGAAAGTTAGTTAGTTAGTTAGGGTGAGTTTCTATTCTTAAATGTTCATTATAAATATGATGTATCTTTGTATCATTTAATTCAATCAATAAAATAATAATTTTCATTCATCCTCTTCTCGATATCCTCTCAATTTCTTCTATTTTGTCTTGAATCAAAGAGCATGGCAGGCATCATTTTAAGAAATTTTACTCACCCTACTTAGGCTTTTCCAAGGAGGGGTAGTGAATTATTGCCATCAATTTCTATCACAAAACTTCTAGTGCTTTACTTAAGAATCAAACTTGTAGGTCATAAGCCCAAAAGAGATTAGTTCCTTATGCTATTAATTATAGGATTAATTACTTTTGAGGTATTACATTTTTATAGGCAAATATTAGTATGTTAGTATTTTTATGGTGAATGATAATTGAGCCATCGATCTCCTAATTACTCAACTCAATATCACTCAACTCCTTAAACTTAACACCCTTATCACTTGACCACCTTATTACTTAGGTGTAACTTTCTTTCTTTAAATAACATGATTCAATCAAATTTTAGGTCAAAAGCCCTAAAAAATATTAATTCCTTATGCTATTAATTATAGGATTAAACACTTTTGAGGTATTACATTTTTTATAGGCAAATATTAATATGTTAGTATTTCGTGAATGATAATTGAGCCCTCGATCTCCTAATTACTCAACTCTTTATCACTCAACTCTTTATCACTCAACTCCTTAAGCCTAACACTCTTACTACTTGACCACCTTATTACTTAGGTGTAACTTTATTTCTTTAAATAACATGGTTCTGTCAAATTTTGACCCGATGAGCCTGCTAATGCAAATACTCCTTTAATTACATTATTTCAATTTTCTATATAATCGATTATGAGAAAAAGTAAGCGATTACAACTAAAAGTTAATCATTCCATAATCGACGCGTAATAGATTATTTTGTTCTGATGTTTTGAAACAAAATCAAGAACAATATATGCACGTTTTCAATAGAATATCAAATTTTCTAAATTTCAACTCTTGTTTTAACAAACTAAAACTTATATGGACATGGTTGAAGACTTGTTTAACTTTAAAATATTTTATAAAACAATGTTGAATGAAAATCAACCTTTTCCAATTCAAACTCAACAATTTTATGCATGATCGACTATGCTCCTTTTTAAATACCTTCCACGCTACAAGTCCTTTTATTTAAAATCGGAGGGGTAACAGCAGTGTTCTGAGAATCAGACCATACTAGGTGGTCCGATCAGTTCAATCATTGATCGGACTTGAAAGTGGCTCTGGTTTGCAGTTTTAATCGAATAAGAGTTGTACCGCTTTGAACCGGGAAAATTTCGACCCGACTGTGTTAAACCCGGTTAAACCGGAATAACCTGGGAAGTAAACCGTACAATTTACTTAAAATTAAAAAAAGAAACACTACTATAATATTTTATTTTACTTCGGTCCAAAAAATGGAGAGATATTACTTCAATATAATGATACATAATTAATAATTATATAAAATTTTATATTTATATATAATTATATGTTTATTGATAAAAAAATTATTTATATATGAAATCATACTGTCCAATGGGACGGTTTAACCATTATTTAAACTAACTAAATCTGGTATGAAACTTCTTTTGGTTTGATGTACAACTCGAGTTTTACAAGTAATATGTATTTAAAGGACTTGTAATGTATTAAACTTATCAAAGGATGTGTGTGAAGTTGTAGATTAATTAGGATTTTAATTCTATGGCCTCACTATCAGTCCCAATTTCAATCCCTAACAATATTTTCTCCACTTTTCAATCCCCTAATTTAGTGACTTGAGTTATCAAAAAGTGATTTGCCACTAACTTTATGCCATATATATTGCTCGCCAAACCTGAAAATCATATCATTATATTCTAACCATTGTTCTCAATTGCAAAATTATTATCTATAAGATGTTAATATAATGATATTAAATTCTCAAACAAATCTTTAAGATTGAGGATTAGATTCCTATTCGTAGAAACAACACTTGAAAAGATACCTGATAGCACCCAAAAAAATTTAAAATTAGTTATTAAGTGTGATAAGTCATAGCGTAGAGGCTGAAGGATACTATTTTTCTATTATATGATAGAGTTGTCGAAACAAGTGTTGAATATGGCAAATTAAAAAACTTATGGTTTTTCGAGTCAAAAATTGACACCCTAAACCCAATACTAGTCTTTTCTCTAAGCATATTCAGGTGAGCTTTTGTGGTATAGACAAGTTGGCTTATGGTTCAACTTTTATTTAGACCCTAATTCATCCATTTATAACACTTATTCGTATTAGAGGACTTGGACAAACCCATTTAATTTTATTAACTCTGGTGTATGAATGCTATTCATTATCTTTGTTTTAACAACCATTATTATTTATGTCGCAATAGTAAGGGGCAACATCAACGCCACCTGTCTACAGAATTAAATTTATAATCATATTTCAATGCCCTGGTTGTTTTAGCTGCACATCACACATGCTAGAGAGGTTATTTTTTTAAAAATATTTAATTTTAAACAAAAAATTGAACTATAGAAATATTAGTTTTGTCATGTATTATAATCTAAGGTATGTAGTGCTTTTTCCGGTAATGAGAGAAGTCAGAATAGAGTTTATAATATTGAATAAAATTCTAATTATGACAAAATTAAAATAGAATACAATTTGAATTATGACAAAATTAAAATTAAAACTATTATTTAATTTCACCGTCCAAATATACTCTATCGTAAGTGTGAGTAATCAAGAAAAATTAAATAGGCATCCAAAATTTGTCAATAACCAATTGTGACAAATTAAATTTGGCACTTTTAATAGCTGCACACAGTTAGCGTCATTCATACTAATGGCAAAAAAACTCAGTTCCCTAGTGTTATGTTTAGGACTGAGAAGAAGAGAAGGAGAATGATTAAAGGGATAGGAAGGGAAGAAAAAATAAAACATTTCTCTCTCTTATTTTAGAGTAATAAATTTAGATAGAAGAGAGTAAATTAACAATAATGTATAAATATTTTTTCTTTTTCATTTAATGTGATTAATAATGAGATATTGACAATAATATATAATTATATAATTTTATTAAGAGTATTTAGATAATTTAATATTTTTCTCTAGAAAAAACTCAATTTGAACAACTATAAAAATAAACATATGAGAAGTTTTGAAGGGCTTGAGAAAACTTACAAAACCTTCACTTCACCAAACTCACAAACAAATGAGACTTTCCAAAGTCATATATTCCATTCTCTCTCATTCTCCTCTAAAACCATACTATCAAATAAAGCTTAAATAAAATGTGCACGGATACAAATCACAAAGGGGTACTTGAAGTTTTAGAACCAAAGTCTTTAAACTAACTTCAACATATACAGGCACACATGGGTATAATGATAATCATGCCCCCACAAGTTCTTGTAGTGCAAGAATTACTTTGGTATATTGTTAAGTTTCAATTTTTAAATTTGTATAGTTTAATTTGGTGATGTACATTGCACACTCTTTTGAAGCAATATTATTTTCGTTATCTTTTTTTCCGGCTAATAAGTACATCACATAAAATTGTCTAAAAGTTAATTCTCCTAATTTTTTTTCAATTTTAAAGGCATTTGTGAGTACCCACTAAAGCCTACAGAAAACCCAAAAATAGTTACTGATACAAATAAAAACAGTTACATGTAAAATTTCTTATGGTTACAATGGGTAGCTATGACTTGTGTTTCGCCAGTTATTGACATTTCTTGTTATGCATAATTTATTAATAATTAATAATATAAAAAAATCAGACTAATGCTAACATTAAATAAAAATGACTTAGATGTACTTTGGTCATTTATTTATTAATGATCAATTTGGTTTTTAGATTTATTTTAATTAACTGTACTTGGATTTGTCATTCCATCATAACACCTTAATTTTCAATAGAATATTCTGAAATATTCATTCTCCTCACTTGGATGTGAAAAAACCTCTTTACAACAACGTATTGGTTTAGCAGTATAAGACCATGACCGAAAGATCAATGATTCAATTCTTATGAGTGACACTTGTTAGGACGGATAGTACATATCATAAAATAATTTATTTCATTGTCCATAAGATCAGAAGATACTATTCATAGTACAAAAAGAATCAATAAAAATTTACCTGAATCTTCCTTCTCTTATTCCAATACTGACCAGGTAGCCACTAAACCAATACATTCATTGTTAATTGTCACTGTTCAAAATAGCTAATTAGCTAATTGTTTACTAAAATAATGGTACCTCAATGCAATTGAGATGAAACTGTTTACCCGAAGCTTTTCGTTTAATGAAAAATGAATCTTAAATGCTAAAGACATGAAGGAAAAAGTGAAAAACACATTTTAGGGCGGCCCAAGTTCAATAGTGTTCCAACAATACTTTGAGCTAATGTGGAAGAAGAAAGAGAAAATGGAAAAAATAAATAATAGAAAACAATGTCATCTAAATGACGTATTAAATTTTTTAGGAGAAAAACATATGTGACCATATCATTACTTGACGTTTCATGTAAGCAAGTTTGTTAATGTTAATACACGAACAAGAAAGACTAATGTGGTTCAACATTAAAAATATTTAAGATTAAAATGGTAATTTAAAATTATTAATGACTAATTTAGTAAGGTCGAAAAACATGTGAAATTGATATTCACTCTATATTTTATTTTTTTGTTGATTTATTATTATTACGACCTTAATAATATAATATAATCGCAATTAATAAAATATTGAATAAATTAGTATGTGAAGTGTAATATCTAATAGATCGAACATGCAATCTCTTCTAAGAGAATGAATTTTTTTGTATAACAATAAAACTAGAAAATAAAATTTATTTATGTAGGTAAAAATTGGATAGCCCATTAACTATAGAACAATTACAACACACCTCCTTACATGCATACATGTCTGGCCTCAGTTTATCATAGTAAATATTTACGTTTATATTACATAGATATAACATTCATTCTATATTTCTTGAGGTTTTATAAAATCAAGATAAATTTTATAATTTTTTTATTCAAATCAACCCTTATTTATTTAAACACTTTTACCTACATAAATTAATAACTAGTATTACCTTCTCTACCAATTTTTCTCCACTTTTTAATTTATCATTATCCCTTAGTAATTTTTCTCAATACACCTCTGAAATTAGGATGTAACTACTCTCTCCCATTTTTCAATATTTTACACTCTCCACTTTTCAATATACTACTCTCTCTTAGTAATCATTCCAAAATATTTCCTATAGTTATTGCTAACCACAAATTGGTAAACGAAATTACTAAATCAAACAATTATAAAAGATTATCGAATCCACAAGAATTTACTTAGTCTTTCAACCAAAAATTACTATTTGAAGTTGACTTTTAACTTGGGTTGATTATTAATATACTAGCAACTAACTAAATAGTTGGGAGGGGCAACAAAAACCCTAAAAGAGATAGATTAGTTCCTTACCCAAAAAGGGAGAGTATACCCTTAGTAGTATAAAAAAACTAACTAAATAATTGAATTAATTATTAAGATAAAGATGTTAGTATTGAAC
This sequence comes from Lupinus angustifolius, assembly GCF_001865875.1. NCBI lineage: Eukaryota > Viridiplantae > Streptophyta > Magnoliopsida > Fabales > Fabaceae > Lupinus > Lupinus angustifolius. Next base: position 18,466,142 of record NC_032012.1, read on the forward strand.
TTTACTCTTAAAATGAAGAACTATAATTCACAAAACATATATCTATGTCTAGTAATTACGCTTGTGAAATTTAGTGTTAATTCAACACCTCAAATGTACTAATCGCCAATGTCTTAGGTCATATTAGTAGCTCTATATCTAATAACTGTACTAACAAGATGAAGTTTTATGAACCATTAACACACCTCTATGTTTAACAATTATGTTTATAAATTTGAGAGTTATTTAATATTAATATGAATCTATGTCTAGCAACTATATAAACACATGCACAAATATGACAAATCAGTATAAGTCTACCTCTAAAACTTATACGAATATGATGAGCTCTTATTTTTAGAGTTTAAAATCAGAATTTCTTCACGCATTCATAATCACAAAATCATATAAAAAGTTGTCAATCTCTATGTATGCATTAAGCACAAAAGATAACTCATAAGAATCAAAACATAACAATTAAGTATAAATCGAAATCAAAGTATATACATCAAGTAAATATATACATCTAATCTTTACAAGAGAGGTTTAAACCATACATTTTCTTGATAACTAAACACAATGATAGAAGAAAGAAATAAAGCTCATAGGAGAAAATTTTACCTCCTCAATGAGCAAAAATTAACTCCCAACCATTCTCATTTGCTTATACGCCTCAATTCTAGCTAAACTACCCTAGAAATTAAGAGAAATCAAGTACAAAATATTTTTAGTCGAATGATTACTTAAAATGCCTAAGTTGACCCCTCTTTTGAAGAGACTGATTTTGTTCGATTCGCCAAATGCAGAGATTTTACTGGGTGCAACATTTCGTTTGGCCAAGACTCGACCTTTCAGTTGGCCTTGCTTTGCTGAGTACAGATCCTACGCTAGGCGAACTTGCTCAATTTTTCTCAGTGCAGGTGATTCGCTGGCGAATCTAGGAGGCTATGCCAAAATTTATCTCTAATTTCGTCTAGCGCAAGGATTGCACTAGACACAATCTTGGTATTTGTGATTTTCGTCCATTGTAAGAATTGCTCTAGGTGAATCTAGGAGGCCGCGCCAAATTAAAGTTTATCTGATTTCGTCGAGCGCAAGGATTGTGCTAGACACAACTTCAGTATATGTGATTTTGCCCGTTGCATGGATTGCGTTAGGCGTGGTTGTCTGGTCTGTCAGATGCGTTGGGCATGACTCTTGTAATGGACTTGGGCAGTTATTGTATGGAACTTTATTTTTTTATAATGATTCCTCCGATCTAAAAGGTAAAATCTGACAAATAGCATAACATATTAATTTCGAGGACAACTTATTGACGTTTGGACTTAACTATGAATTAAAGTGTCATAAAATTAATAATTCAGATATAATATTTTAACAATAATTAATGGTGGAAACTTAATCATGGAAATATATGAAAATTTAAAACAGACATTTTAATTAAATCATATTAAATGTTTAGATTATTTATTAATTTCTTAGATTGTGCAGATTACTTCAACCATAAAAAAGTTTTGCAAACTCATGAAGTATATAGCGAGATTAAAAAGAGTAAAAACAAAATTAAAATTGTAGAGGTTCCATCAAATGTTCACACGCACGTTAGAATCCGCGTTGTGACATGCCCATTGACAATGACCAACCTTTTTGGCAACGTAATATGTACATCTTCCTAATGACTGTTGGTAAAAAGCAAGGGACCGTGAACTCCGTTACGGAAACCCCGTTTTATCTCCTGTGACCGATTTTATTGAATTTATGACACAGGGGATATATTTGTCCAATCAAATCAAATTATTTACACGTGTAGAAATTCTATTTAGTGCTCATTAAATGTGCAGTTATTTCTTGAAATGTATATGAGATTCTCCCAGCTCTTGGAAATTTCGTAGAGTAGATAAACTCACAAAAGGACAAAATTAATGTTTTATTAATGATATTATTAACATCCTTATTGCTATTTCTTATTTTAACATATAGAGTAAACAAAAACTTACTTAACTCTATTATAAATTGGTAACAAATAAAAATTATAAACAGAGATTAAAGATAAATTCCGATAGACAATAAAATATTTATTTATATCAAGTGATAAGTTATTTTTTTTACTCACTAAATAATGACATGTGTTATATTTTAATTCTATTTAAAAAAATATCTCTAAAAACTAAAAATAATTAGGATACATATCATAATTTTAGTGACTAGAGGAGATAACTTATCTCTTAATATGTTGACATATTTTTTTCTCGGATATATGATATAAATGAAATTAATTAAGGTTTCATATATATAATTTTTATCGACGAAAATATAGTAATACTCGTTTGCAATATAGTAATACTAGTGATATATGCAATTTCTCTCAAGGAAAATATAAACAAAATAAATTAAGGTTTGCTATATTGTGCTCATATTATCCGAATCAAATATTCTGATTTTTAGCACTATCTCCAAGTTGTCACGGCTCTTTTAATTCCACTATTACACATGTGAAAATTTATCGTGCTAAACTTGTAGATGATGGGAAATGAGTGTCCTACAAAGACCAAATGGTCTGGCCTAAAACTTGTAAGAAATTTTCAAATTGTGTAAACCTATGGTTTAATCTAAAATTAGGACAGTTAAACTCGTTTACTTTCTTACATTTTTTAGGTTTCATTTGATAATTTAATTAAATTTGATCCTTTATTTCTAAAACCTTTACAAAATTTTGAATACGTTAGTTATGTATATATATTTTTATAAGTTAATTTATTTCTCTAGTGGAAAGATAAAATATTAATTAATGAAAAGAGAAAATGAATGAGATGAATGATAATTTGAAAAAATACATTAAATTGTTGGCAAATCTAACACTAATAAGAGATTACATCATATTTCCTACAAAGTATATTATTACATGGTTAAAAAATATATTCAAATTAAAAGTTTAATAATTAACTATTTTCTAGCCCATCACAGATGATACCACATAAAATGATATATTTTGTGGGAGAGAAAATGTTCTCCCCCTTAATAACTATATTAATAAACTTCTTCAAATTCATGTGAAACAACTCCAAAGGTTATATAAAAAGAATAAAATGGATATAATGTTATTTTTAATTAGGATTTTAATTCTATGATTAATTAAAACCAGCAGATATAATAATCTAATCTAATATTGGATACATAATTTTAGTTATAATAATCTAGAAATCAGCAGATTTTTAATTTAATCACACTGTGAAGTTGATTCATGCAACAGTTTTTTTTATAATAAATGACTAGAAAGATATAAATAATCAAAGTATTTAATAAGGGCTAATTAAAAAGAAAAAATAAATGTTTACTCGACCACAAACCATTTTCTCAAAGTATTCCTCTAATTCCTTATTAGATTTTTATTTAAATAAAAAATAAATGTTAATACTTAGTTTTTCAATTAAGCCCTTAATATTAATACTAATTTTTTTATTGAGAGGGATAGAAATGAAAAATAAAAAGAATGTTATCTATGTTAGTTATAGTAATAATGATACCCAATTAAATAAGATGGTATAGAGAATTAATCCAATTTGATCTAATTAATCCTCATATAGTTGAAGCATTACTTTGTAATAATAAAGTAGTGTGAAATTAAACTAGTTGTAGTGATACCCCACCTCCAACCATAACTCTTCTCATTTCTCATCATCCTTACCACTTACCCTTCATTCATTCTCTCTCTTCTTTCTCTCTATTTTCTTCTTACCTTCAAACGCACGCCTTCAAAAAAGTTTTCACCCTTACCCTACCTCTCTCTATATAACCCACAAACAAACACAATTTCACTCACTTCACGTTTAGTAATTCTTTCTTATTCCACTTTTCCAAACACTCCCCCACCACCACCACCACCACCACCGCCAATTACCAAACCTTCAATTCCCCGCCGTCAAAAATGGACAACACCACCACCACCACCACCCCTTCCTCCGATGACACCATAACCATGTCTCCGATCATCAACAAATTGAATGAAGAAGAAACCGACAACTTCGAAAACATGGTCAACAACAACAGTGTCACGACCGGTGATGAGAGTTACCGGACTCCGACATCGAAGGAAAGCAAGATTCCGGAGGTGCTGTCGTGTCCTCCGGCGCCGAAGAAACCGAAGAGTTTGGTTTCGTGTAAGAGGAAGCTTATGGATGAATTTCAATTCTTTGAGGATACGAATAAAGAAGACATGGATGAATTTTTCAGATCCACTTTTCCTAAGAGAAGCTGTTCCTGTAAATGAATAATTCATTCTTCAACCTTGCTTTCTTCCAATGCTTCTTCTTCTCAATCTCTCAAACTACGTAAATTATACACTTTTTCTTTTTTTTTTCTTCTTCTTCTTCAATCTTATTCCACGACCACTTGTTTTGATATTCCTTTTTTTTAATGTTATATATTTCACTTTGTATAAGATGGGAAATATTGGATCCGTTATCGTATATGTTCATTAATCTCAATCAACATAAACGTTGAATTCCATCCAATTCCACTATCATTCGAGTCTTTTCAATTTTTTATTATGGTTTAGTTTGATGGTTTATGAAATTCATGAATTTGATTGCTAATAGTTCCAAAAAAAAGTGATTAATTTTCAGAATTTTATGCTTCTCCGGTTTCCCATGTATAATTTTTATAGTTCCTATTTATGGGTTTCGTATTACATGATTGAATATTGATAAAATGTTATGTTGATGGGTTATGTTAGTATAATTATAATTATAATTATTGGGTTAATATATGAAGATTGATATTCTGAAAATAAGAAGCTAGACGATAAGGTAGATAAGGTTGGTGGCTTGCGTTACGTAATAGAATTAATGACTACTATTTTATTAGATCGAAGGCAATGGAGTTTATGAGTTTGGTTAATTTATCATGAATTGTTGATTTATTATATTATTATTACTATTATTGTTATTATATTAATCAACAGTGTATAAAAGAATTAAGAAGCATATATGTGGCTGATGTGTCTTTATGCATTGACAATTAGGCATAAATGTATGTGAGATTAAGTATTAGTTTGACACGGCTTTGGGATTAATGAAAAAGAACTTCAATTGTGTGAGAAGGAGAATAATAAAGATGTGGTAAAATATGGTAAGTGCCTTATAAGCTAACATACAAAATTGGGTTAAGGATCGTTCTAAAAATATTGTTTAAGAAAGGTAAAAAGAAAAAAAGTGGTAGAAATTAAATCTAAAATATCATTTTTAACATAAAGTTTCTCTTTTCTATTCCTAAAAAATGTCTTTTATCCATTTATTAACACCTCCATGATTTTTAAAACACTATTTTAGGCTTTGTCTTTTGACTAGAGATATATTCCAATAAATTAATCTTTAACAAGTATGTAATTCGATTATAAATGAATATGTGTAAGAGGGATTAAGATGAGGTTGATCTGTGTTTTTGTGTTTTGATGATTATGCATGAATTTTGAGGAAGCAAAATTAAGTGTTTAAAATAGCTTTGGGATTGATGAATAGATTTTGTGTGTAAGAAAAGTGATTGAGGAAGAATGAGTTTGGAAGAGATGTGTATGGTAAGACATGACATGTGGTATTTATGTGTGTGGTAAGGCATGACATGTGGTATGTATGTGCCTTACGAATATCAAATATAAGCTAAGTTTTGTCTTCTTATAAGAAATATATTGACGGGGGATTTCATTTATAAGGCGCCATATTTGAATATTATCTCTCACAATCAAATTCTACAAAAAGAATCTTGGAAATTTCGTCTATACTCTTTCTTTCCCTCTCAATAAAGAAGGAATATGTTATTAGATTTGGAGTATGAAAACAATTTAAATATTTTATTATATTATTGGTATGTTGAAACTTTGAATATCATGGATTAATGTTATTGGATCCAATTACGACCAAAACCTTAAAATAATGATTTTATTGATCTTCTCCACTTATGAACTTTTTTACTCTTCTGTTTTATTCAATGTAAAAATTTAAGTTTAAATAAATCAAATAAAGATTTTAGAATTTACATTTAAAATATGTAAAAGAAAATGTGACATGGAATATCATAATTTAACATAACTTATAAGATTATTTAAAAGCTTTTGACTAAAAACGAATTTTGTTGATTAACATATGGACATCTTTCTTTTATTCTTCTGAACTAATAAATGTTGAGAAGTTGTCCTTTGATTTTTCTAAATTAAGATACATTATTCACCTACAAAAATATGAGTAATAACTTTCCCTTTTATTTACACACAAACGAAAGATATTTCCATTAAGATTCCCAACATTAACATATAGATCTTTGAAAAATCATGCTAACAAAATCTTTAAGCTAAAAAAGCAATTCTCAGGATAATGGTAAACCAAAACAAAATTTTTATGCACGGGTTAGATTCTATTTTTTAGGTAAAAGATAAACCTATTACCTAAACCCACCAATATAAACAAAGAAGAGTTCTAAAACATGATCTAACTACTTATGAGAACAATACCAACCGACAATAACTACTTACTATTATTCTATCACAATATAACCAATAACATTCAACAAGTCCTTATCATACTCTTTCTACTAAAAAAAATTAGCTGCTGAAATCTACACAAGAGTTCATGCTTCAGTTGCTTGAAAATAGATGCCTCTGATCTCCATGTCTTTTAAATCTCCTCTTGTTTTCTATTATAAATGAAGGAGCAACAAAAAATGCATATCTTCATTTATTGAAATGAATGAATTGAATGATTATATAATATTGAATGAATATAATTTATAAAGAAATTAAACTACATGTTATAAAAAAATATATAAGAGACTAAATTTTATATAACTCTTAACTAACTAATTAATATATTTTACACATGTTTTAATCATGAAACTTGAATTTATAATAATATTTTTATTATACAAAAATTGAGTGAGTTTAAAGAATTACTAATTTAATACAATATTAACTCAAAATACTAAAATATATTTTAAGGTTTTCTTCCCACCAAATATTATAAGTCAGAGCATATATAGTAGCAAAAAGGATAAATTGTATGCATTTTCTATAACACCAAATCCTCATAATCTTGTTAATTAACAACAATAATAACTAAATCTTTATTTTATTAGATGAGGTGAACAGTCAATAATATAGATTAAATGATATCGTAATATTTTATTATAAATCTTTGATAAAATTAGGAAATATTCCAATATTAAGTGAGTCACTACATTTCCTAAGCAAGTTAGCTGAAATCTGCATTGAAGAATATTAATCTCTGGATTTCAACATGCTCATCATTACACAGAACATAATCTGCATTGAAAAACCAAATGATCTTTTATTTCAACATGCTCACTACACAAAACACATAGATTGTCTGTTAATAGGAATCTGTAGATGTTCAACTCTACCTCTTGTCATAAGTCTACCCTAATCCATCAGCTAAGATACATAGTGCTTAGGAATATGATGGCTGGCAACTTGGTATAAAAATAACCAAACAATGTTGCAAAATAAGTATAGAGAAAATGATTATCGTATCTATATAAATTTGCTAATTGTAGTCTTCTAATAAATAAAATATTATTATGAGGTGGTTTTCGAAGGGTTTTTCGATTGGTTTGTATCAAGTATGTGTAAATGAATTATTTGGTTTTTAGATATGAGATTGATTTACTATTCACTATTCATGTATATTGATCGCACAAATAAGCTAGGAATGACTCTTACATAACAATAGACCTCAAACTCACTAAAATCTAATGTCTTAGTCAATTTAGTAACTTATGCAATAAATATCTATATCTAGTAACTTTATATATATGATTAACAATTATGACTCACATAACATACATCTATGTCTAACAGTTTATACATGTGAAGTTGAGTTAAGTGCAATACCTCAATTGTGGTAATCGTCAATGTCTTGGTCATATAGTAACTTAATGAACTAGCTCTATGTCTAGCAATTAGATTAACCAGATTAAGCTATATGAACTGTTAAACATACATCTATGTCTATTAGTCTATGCTAATAAGTTTGAGAATTATTCAGTATTCAGATGAATCTATATCTAACAATCATAGTAGCACAAGCACGTGTCTGACAATTAAGCATAAAACTACGTCTAGAATTACACTAAAAAGATGAGTTTCTAGTTTGGACTATGGATCCAGAATTTCTTCACGAGTTCAACATCTAATCATACAAGGAGAATCGTTATTCGCCAAATAAGCATTAATCATAGCAAAGACAATTCATAAAAACCAATACCTCATAATTAACATGAATCAATTCCAAATGTACATCAAATGAATATTACAAATCACCACGAATGATAATCTTGGCTAAGCATTTTCATACAAAATCAAAACAAAGAAAGACAAAGAAAATACAACCTGAAGAGAAATTATACTTACTCCATGAGTATACATTGACTCCATCAATCATCCTTTCTCACCTTTACATCTTGCTTCCAGCCTATGCTAGCCTAGGAACTAAGAGAATTCAAAGACATTGTAATTTACACCGAAATAGTATGTGAAACTAAAAATTGGATCTTTTCTTCATCCTTTTTGATCCCCTTTTATTAATTTGAAATTTTATATTCACGCTAAACACACGGAGGTGTGTTGAGCGCATCTCTTCGTTTGGCTCAACTCTTCACCTAGCCAAGTTGTGATTGGCGTATCTTCTTCGCTCAGCCTAACTGCACTTGGTGCGACTCCTACACTAGGCGCAAGTCATATGAATATGGTCCTAGTTGATTTTTGGTCTATTGACGTCAACCCTTGCTTATTTTTGCTCCTTTAAGTCCTAAAATGTTATGAAAACTCAATTAATATGATTAGTGCAATAATTTATCAACTTGCTCGGTATGAATGCCTAAAGCTAGTATTTAGAATTAAAAAGTGTTAAAATAGTGTTATGAATTAAGATAGTTTTCACACCTAACAATGTACCTTCCTAGATAAATCTTGATAAATTCATATCCTCACATTTTCTTCTTCTTCTTCTTCATTCATAACCAGATGTTAGGAAGCATAAATGTGGATGCCTAATAAGTATGAATAGGCATAAGCACAAAGTTAACTAGTTGAATTCTTCTAGTATAAGATAAGTGCCTAGAAGTCCAAATCTAACTCTAGCAGCTATTTTGTTAATGACATGTTGACAAATCTTCAATCCTATTCCATTTTTATATGAGTAAGTGACACCCTCTAATAACCCCAATGGAATTGCCCCACCTCAAACTCAGTAACCTGAGATAGCCCTTGATTTTCAATCTGTCATTAGTCCATCAAAGTATATGATAGTTCTGTTTATTGGTTTCTAAACTTATTGCTTTAGAAAACTTGTTAAAACAATGCATCAATTTTTGTATCGTATTTTTGTTAGCTTTAAAAAGAGGACCAGGTCATCAGCAAAGTACATGTTTGTTAATTTAAGGATTTATGTTGTGAATGAAATTTGAATCCAACTTGATCAATAGCAACCTTACTTTGTCTAGTTAACATATCATAACTAGCACAAAGATTTCACTATAAGTTACCAAATTATAGATTTACACAAACTCAAATAGCCTCTATAGACATTGAAGTGTTATTTTAACCGAACCTCTTTAGTCACATGATCGCAAGTATATAAAGTCTCTTCAGGCACACAAGTACATAAAGCCTTTTAGGCACTTAAGGATATTATTTCTTGACCAAGTCTCTCTATACTTGTTGGAATATTTTTTGTTAACCAAACCTTTTCAAACTCATTATGTTCTTATGTTGGTTAATTGAGACTCTCCAAAATCATTTTCCACATATTCTTTGGGACTTAAGTCTCTTCAGGCTCTACACAAGTATTGTGTGCTATTTAGCTTCTATAGGCTTTACACTAATATTATTTGTTAACCAAGTTTCTCTAGACTCAGATAAAAAAATATTGTTAACTCCGAATCCTTCTAGCTCCTTACAGATTTTGTAAAGAGTTGATATTACAAGAAATATACTCAAATCCTAGTCTTTCCTATAACTAATTGGATGGACAATGATTCTTTCGAATGATTGAAGAGTAAATGAAAAAAGAATGAAGAGTTAATAATATATTTCATTAAGGACATTAGATACTTGTATCTTGCATTCTCAAACTTGTTTGGTTTTGGATCAAGTATCTCTAGAGTGAAGCCTTCAATTGTCTTCACTATTTATAGCCTTTAGCATTTTAGATCCATCAGAGACATCCTCATGTTAGCTTCTTGATTTGACTTCATTAAATGCAATATAATCATTAGCTATTCTCTAACATAGTGTCTTAGTGCTTTTTATATGTGCAACAATATAAAAACTGAAAGTAAGCATTATTTTTTTTGATACAATTAAAGATATTTATTAATCCATAGATAAGAAATTAATCTTTTGGAGTATGTGTCTGTCTCTTCCAATAAATATTGTTCTTAAGAATTGAATATTTAACATTTTAATCTATATGAGAATTTGGTAAAGTCATATACCATTAAAATGCAATATTGTCGGCTTATGCAGGAAAAACAAATATATATCCCATTCATCATTGTACGCAATTAAGGAATCAATATCATAATTTTGTCAATATATTAGATTAGAAAGTCTAAACCAATATTAAACTAAATGGTCCGATCCAACCATTCACCGGATAGGAGAAGAATCCGTATAAGCTACAAAACTGGCTAGTTAATCAACTCGTTCTATATTGTTACAAACCCGATTAGACCACTTTAAATAGGGTGGTTGGACCAGCCATTTTTCTCACAATAAAAAATGCCAAAAAATGGAATTGATATGTTAAAATCACCAGTAAAACTCTACCCGGCCTCACCTCCAAACATCACAAACTTAAAATCCATATAATTGTATAATATATATGACATTGTTTGATCTCACTAAATGGTTAAACAAGTTAGAACTTATATACTATATCTTTCAGTTTGATCTATTGTTCGTGTATCATAACTTATAAATGAGTTATAATGTAGTTCAGTACTAAACATACCAATTCAATTTTTAATATTAAAAATAAATAATAACTTTATAATTTATTTAAATCAAAATAACCCAGTTCACCACTTAATATACATTTTTTTAGGTTTTTAAATATCTTTTTTCATTTTAATTAAGAAAAGACAAAGGTTACATTTTAAATAAATCAGAAGTCCATAAAATTCAAATTTTGGAATGGATATTAGAATTGATTAGAGCTCAAGATATATCTTATAGTTACGCATTGCTTACAATTTTATAATGTTGCATCTGTAAATCCTTTTGCTTTACTTTATTAATATATATATAGGAGAAATTCTTTTACCATCTTATATTAGTTATATTAAATATCAGTCATTTATTTACTTATATCCAACAGACCAAATGAAAGAGTATAATAAATGATGAGAGAAAAAGAGAAATTTTAAATAACTTATTGCACTCATCTATTCGGTCGTTGAATTTAAGTAAATGAATGAATAAAATTAAGTGTAACTACTATAGTTTAACTTGAGTATAAACATATCTCTTATCATATAATATGTATTAAACAATGTGATATTTATATGCTGACAGTGTAAAAATTTATATACAATCACTACGTTACCTACCATTCATTTCATTACTTTTTTGAAGAGTCAATGAAATTAAATATGAATAAATAATAAGTTATTCATCGGTATAAAACTCATACATTCTCGGTTATATATTATTTTCTCTATATTAAATAGGTCGAGTCTTTGAGTAAGCAGTACAGGAATCATGTGTAATATCGTTGAAACTTGCAGATCACAAGTCTATAACTTTTTTAATGAATAAAATACAATTTTATAACTTGTATACTACAAAAATGTATATTACCAATTATCATGACGAAGAAATTACCATATGTTTTCATCATGAAATTACAAAATTCATGTTACCTTAGGAAAACACTTAAGTTAACGGGGGTGTGTATAACGTATTCTCTTTCGATATATAACTATTAGTTAATTAATTAAATTGGTGAGGTTGATTCATACATGTATAAGATCAAATTTATATTAGAAAAACTTTCATCTGAAAGATTGCAGTTTAATTAACTCTCCACGTTTGCTTATAAAATATTCAATGTCGTTCGATAACTCCTTTTTCACTCTTTTCGATGAACCTTTTTTTCAGGACAATATCTCTCGACAATGCTTCAATCAATTTATCTAGAAACATGGCATTGCATATGATGGGAAAGGGAACTAATTAATCTAACTCTATGTCAATTAATTATTTGTTGGCAATAGAGTAAGGTCCACATGCATGTTCTTCATCTCCATATACATAATTTTTAACCACGTGGCTTAATTTTTAACCATGTGGCTTCAATTTTACGTTTCTTTGTCTTCACTCTTTAAGATGTCCTAAAAGGTGGGCGTGACAATAAAACTAATAACAAAAAATTCAGTCATCATGGAGCATAAATCTCTAAGCTAAGGTAAGAATAATGAGATAATTAATAGTATAAAGAAAGAGAACTTGATCTATAAGCCAATCTTTTTAAAGGATACTTTATAAAATTGGGTAAAGAATAAATCCATAAGGGTGACCACAATTGACACACAACTTTAGTTTTTAAGAATAATGTCAAATATTCAACCTCTTATGTATGTATAGGAAGAATCTTTACCCTTAAAATAATATTCCCTATTGATTAGAAAACACATTTTTATGGTCAAGAAGTTTAGGAATATACTACCAAGATATGGAAATGAGAGAGATGCTAAGTGTATTGAATAGAAAAGAAGGGTAATACACAAGTTTCAATGAGGATCATTACCTTTCCCAACTGAGTTTGGAAAAGCATATAGAATGAGCATAGGATGCGTCTCTGTCACGAATATGATTCCAGGAGTGTAGATCCACCGCCAAGTGGGGGCTACGCCCAAAAAGATGTTCCTCTTTGAGATTATACTTCATGTAATTAATATAAACAAAGGAAAACTATGTATATATTCACATTGTATTATTTATTATTTATTTTTAATTATTGTTAACTCTTAAAAAATGTAATCCAAATAAAGAATAAATAATACATTGGTTCTATATAAATTTTTACACTATAAATTTATAGATATATCTATAAATAATTATTGGATATGGAATATAAATAAGAATAATTAATATAAAAAAATGAATTTTATTTAAATAATAAACATTTAAGATAAATGCAAGTGATTTTTTAATAATCATTAACTAATATTTAATTTTAATAGTGGTTTATGACTTAAATTTATTATTCACTATTTAATATGAAAAATGTTGTGTTTTGAGTCAATGAACGTGTTGGTCTAGCAGTGTAAAGCTCTGCTAGACCTCCAGGATGATCAAAAGGTTAAAACTTCGATTCCTGAGAATGACACTTATTGAGAGGGACATCCATAAACCCTGAAAGAGATTAATTCTTTATCCAAAATAAGTAATGGACTAGTGTAGTCCCACAAGAATCAATGTATAATGTATATACTCTGACCGTCATGTTTCAAAATTTTGTTACTTGGTGATATATGGAAATTTAGATTTAGGATCGAATTTTAGTCATAGAGACGTGTACTGTAGCTTAATCGTTATTTTTTGGGGTGAATTGTAGCTTAGTCATCTTGCCCTAAACAAAATTCGGTTTTACTAAGGCAATGGTTTAACTAAAAAAGTTTTCTAGAATGCGTGTAATTAATAGATGAAAAGTGTTATATTCTCATAGCCAATGAGTTCTTCTACTCATAGGAACATGACAAATTTATGCGTGTAGAAATATAACATTTCTATTCATGGATTAAGAAGTTGACATTTTAATTTCTTCTAAAAGGAGTTTACTTTTTAGAGCTTTTTAATTGTTACAGTGGTTATTAAAAATTGTTCTAAACTTAGGCATTCTTTTATAGATAAAATTTATCATTCTCTCATTCTCAAATGAAGTTCTAGAAGTTTAAAAATGATAAACGTCTTTAATTTGTTTATTTAGATTTAATCAACTTCACCATATGACTCTTAATTAGGGGTGAGGAACCCGACCCTACCCATTTAATCGGTACGGGCCGAATATAATGATTCCTAATAAGGTCGGATCTCATCGAGTTTAGGGTCGAGTTTGAGGTCAAAGATTAGACTTGGTCAATATTTAGGGCTGGGTAGAAATCAAATATGACTCGTCTCGACCTGACCTATGTAGGGATGACAATGAATACCGAACTCGTGGATACCCGTCCGAACCGAACTTCAAATTAACAGGGAAAACCCGATGTGATTGGGTTCGGGTTTTACCTAGGTTTAAATTTCAGGTTCGGGTTTGATAGAGAAAAGACCCTAACCTGAATCCGCCTCGAAGTAATGTAATTCAATTTAAAATTGAAATTTCTATCATGTGTCAATTTTTTTAATTTCTAATTTTACTTTACATACTATTGGATCTTCAAACATAAAAGAAATGAAATAATACAAGAGAAAATAGAAATGCTAGAGAAAAATAAAATAAAAATGATATCATACTTTCCTCGGTACATATATAATTTTTAGGTTTTTTCGGGTTTGGGTTACCCGAAACCCGATGGGTTCGGGGAAGATATCTTTATTTTCAACCCCTTGAGTTAGGGTTCGGGTTCAGGTTTTGAATTTCAGGTTCGAGTTTGGATATGTGCAAACTCGGCCCCAACCCGCCCTGTTGCTATTTCCAGTCTCATGGTCATTCACTCACCATGTTTGTATGTGTTTCTATTAAAATCTGTACATAGTGGTGTCAGCTTTTTGGTCGAAAGTGTTGTTAATTCTCTAATTTTTTAATCATATATACATGATTAATAATATATATTTATATGTGAAGTTACATATTCATAGTAATAAATAATATTGAGAAAACTTTATCTAAAATGACTATGCATTATATTTAATCGAGTCTAGGGTTGAGTTCAGGTTTACAGGTTGATTTGGTCGATATTTAGGGTCTAATTAGCTTCGGGTCTAGGGTCGGATTCCGTTCAAAAAATGACCCGATCAATATTTAGAGTCGGATAAAAACAAGCCTTAACTCGTCCCAACATGACCATATTTACCCATACTCTTAGTTAGAAAAGTGCAAACTTCCAATTATAAAAAATTACTAACAAATTATTGTTTATGAAAAAAGTTATGATAGGAGGAAAATTCCCATTACCGTTAGAAGTTAGGGTTATCAAGGAAGGACAAAGGTCACTTGTTCTAAATAGTGTATCATTTTTATTCCAAACTAATCAAAATATTATTTTTTGTTATATTTAGTATTTAAAATTTTCTTTTATTCATATAGCAATAATATATTCACCTAGGACATGTAGTGCCATATTGTTAAGGATATGTGATCCATACAATATTATCCCTACTAGAAAAAGAAAAAAATGTATGGATTGACTGCGTAGCAGATTTTCATTATCATTGCATTATCTATTATTTATTTTTAATTATTATTAATACTTAAATAAAAGTAATATAAATGAGTAGCGAATGATATACTAAATGTGTATAAATCTTTATGGTGATAGTAAATAGATATTACGCTCATAATGATACATGTTTATTTAATTACTTGGGAAATAGTCCATTTTTGTTTATGGGCCTAAAATGGAACTATCAATCCTATCTTCTACTCCTGGACTTAATATATGGGTCTTAAGCCCAAAAGTCTATCATTCCTTACATTCACCTAACCTTTTATTTATAGTTATAGGCGTGGGGAGAGAAATCACGCTTATTTGAATCTGAGTTGGGTACTCATGCTTCATGTCATGTAATTGTATCAATTGAGTTGGCTTTATGTAATAATCCATCTATGAATTAGATAATTGAACTTACAAGTTCCTATGTAGTTATTTGGTAACAATAATATATGAGTACATATTTTCCAAATTATAGTGTTAAAATCCTATTTTATTATCACAAAAAGTGAGTGGTATCTAACACAATTGCTAGTTAAGTCACGAAAATGACTATGATTTAATTTAATCTTTTTGTGACCAATGTTAATGTGAAGTCATCCTCCCTCTATATATCTTAGTTGAAGCTAAAACATGAAAATGTGATGTCATATTTGTATATTTCAAATTTAGTTTATTGATTTATGACTAGATTTGGTATACGTTAGTCATATATTGACATATTTGGGCAAAGTTGTGCATTTCACAATCTCACCGAGTCAATGAGTCAAGAAATATGTACATTGTTATATAAGAGAAATATATTTCATATACATTACTCACATTCATTTGCATAATTTGCCCTATGTTCAACTACAACCTTTTATAATAACCTAAATATAAACAATGATTTGACTGAAGTAAAACATACAACTCCTCATGTTGAAAATTGTAGTGATTTTAGGTCGAAGGACCACATACATCATAATAAGACTCGCTCATCTCCATTATTAGAGAGGCCAATACAATCTTTAGATTGTAAAAAATGTCTTAAATTAAATTAATGGTTCAGATTTTAAAATAAAATTTGATTTAATATTTTATTAAATAAAAAACCAAAACAAAGGAGAGAAAGAGTTTGAAGCAGTCGGGGAAAACTCCATCTAAGTCAAGAAGGAGAAAATGAAAACATCATCTTCTCTATTAGAGGTGTTGTCCCATCTTCCTCTCTTCACACCACCACACTTTCACATCTTTATCCCTTTCTTCACTGCTTTGGTAAGTTACTTTCTTCATATTTGTAAATTTTAACACGTTGGGTTATGTGTTCTATTTGAGAAAATGCCTAAAACAGAACTAAAGAATATTGTACAGCGTCAAATCATAGTCCAACCTTGCTTCAGTGTCTCTAGAGAGTAGAGACTCCCTATAAAAATTAGAACAGTTAATTTAATCTTAAGACAATTATTACAAGAATTTAATATATATACATTGACAATCTAAGTAATTTTTACACTGTCAACAAATTATCACGATTCATTTTTTAGCTAGTATTGACTTTCAAATAAAAGTATTACAAATCAATGATGAATGATGTACTGGCAGTGTAAAAAACTTTACACTATCGGTACATAAATTTTAAACTCTTATTACAATATTCTCTCAAAATTGCTTATAACCTTATGACAATCAATACAACGTTCTCATGTGGGTCAACTTAGTACAATCCTATATGCACATATGTGAAACTTAATCGGCCCATATCATACAACTAGCAAATGCTTGCTCTTTTTTGTTTTCATGTTTTAATCATTTTTGCATGAATTTCATGTTCATATGGATGTTTTGATTGGGATCCCTATATAGATTATTTTGGGTTGTTATATTAGTGGTGAACAAAATAGAGAGTGAAATACTTGATTTTACATGTATTTTTAATAATAAAAATATTATTATATTATATATAAAAAGATAAAAATGTTTGATTATATTTTTTTAAACCAATTGTCTCTTTATTAATGAATGAAGAAGATTCATACTCATTAGCAAGAGACTAGTAGTAGAAGTTGGGTCAACAATGATAACACTTTTCAACTACATTAATTTGAAGTTAAAGATTCTATTCATAGAAACCGATTAAACTTCTTAAAATAGAGAGAGTCAACATGTCCAGTCATAAACCTTCTTTTTAAGGTGCTACCTACACAAAACGATACAAATATATTAAGTACCTATATTTGATAATATTATACATATCACTTCACTCAGAGGCACACGTTGCATGTGCTCTGTACCAAAAGGAATCTGATAGTTCTAATTATTTCTTTTCTTTTTTTATGTCTGATGACAAGTATTCTTTTGGAATGGATTTGAGGACAATTATTTGTAAATGGTATTTGGATTGTTTTTATTTATTTTTATGATATATAACAAGATGCGGTAAATTCAATAAATTCGACTAGTAGCTAACCTCCACTTAAGGTGCTTGCAATAAGTTTTTCTCATACACGTGAACTTGCTAGCACATTCAAGTTTGATTCTTTTTTATTTACTATAATTTAATTTAAAATTAGTGTTAACCAAATCATAATTACATTTTTCTTACTCACCGGATTAACCACGTCAAATATAAGATTCTCATATGAAAGGAAAGCAACCAAAATCTCCATGGGTAGAAACATACCTGGTTAATAGGATTTGTGAGAGAAAATATAGCACACCGAGCAAACGTTTTCTTTCCCTTCAAAACTCTTTAATAACTTTTAATTATAATAATCCAATAATGATTATTAGGCCCAAAGAGATTAGAAAAAAAAGGCAAACGTTTCAATCTTGCCATTTCACATTTCTTTCTCCGAAATGGATGTGTCAATGTTTTAAGTGGGTGGATGAAAATGTGAAGTATGTGATAGAAATGTAGAACTCAAATCAGGAAAAAAGATAAAATTGGGATAACTCTTTGTAGAAAAGATAGTATAGTTCACCTTAGATAGTTTGAGCATGTGCCAAAGTAATCGTTAGATATCTAGTAAAGAGAATATATTAAATAAAGGTCAGTCTAATTTCTAGAGGCAAAGGTAGGCCAAGAAAAATAATAGACAAATCAATTAGAAAAGATTTAGATATCAATATTTTGTCAATAATGTTACTTATTGTGGCATTATTCAGTTAGTGTAATCAACCCCACCAAGTAAGATTAAGGCTTGTTATTTTTGTTGAACATTTACTCATTATTCTTCTTTTTTATTGCATGAGGAGAACCTAATGTTTTTCTTTTCTTCTAAAAATGGATTTGGGGTGCATAATATCTTTGAGAAACGATCATCTCCACTAATGGAGAGACACGTGATTACTTTTACACTTACACATAAAGTTAAAAATGTCATCTCATTATATCTTAAGAATAAAAGTGTCAAATCATATTATTTTTCTTTCGTTTAGAGTATACTTATCTCTCTATTAATGATTTCATTTTTCTATTTAGTTCAAAAACAAATTTATGTTTTTTCCACATCATAAAGTTTCATTCGTGGAATTCTGTAGGGATATAAAATATATCCCTACTTTCTATTGAGATCTATGATAAAGGGAGAGGAGGAAGGTGAATCAATCAATAGTTCTTCGAGTCTCAAGCCTTCTAATCCTTCTTCTCCTTTGTTGAGGTAATAATTATGATGGGTCTAAAAGGCATAAGAAATATGTTATAATCTTTATCTCAACAACTGCTTGAAATTAACTAGATCTAAAAACCATGTTGGCTCGACACCATTGTATAATTAAGGTAAGGGAAATATGTAATGTATCTTAAAGTAACAAAACCATATTCAAAAGTGTTGTTTTGTCTAAATGGAAGTTCTACAATGGTTAAGACATTATAGGAAGTACATACCCACATTTAATGTATGTTGGTTCCACTATTGTAAGACTCTTAGTTTTTTTTTTGGTACATTTGAAACAATAAAACAAAACTAAGACATAAAGGGGATATCTATATCAATATAGGGTTGACAAGTAGCTACTGCATTTCAGGTCTTGAATTCCTCAAGAGAGTCAGAACCTAATTTAGCCAAGCAATTTGCCACCAAGTTAACTTCTCTAACAACAAACTTCATCTCAACTACCCAATCACAACCCAACCAAGATCGGACACAGTTAACCATCGTCAAAATGCGAGTAATCCTTATCTGAATTCCTTCTAAGATAATCTGAATAGCTTCGAGACAGTCACTCTCCATGATGAGATTCTTGTAACCCATGTTACAAGCCAGAGACAACCTCTGTTCCATATATAAAAGCTCCGCTAATAGGGACTGAAAAACCAACCAGCCAACGACTAGAGTGATCTCGAAAGACACTGTAAGACTGAGATGACAACCAAGAGAATGGATAGATTTTTCTGCAATTTAGAAAGTTAGTCGCAACAGAAAAGCTATGCAAAAAAATATCAAATAAATTTAAGGAGATAAAGGAGAAGAGAGTACTTAGAGAGTTTTATACTGAATCACCTTCTTGTTCACCGAATGTTACATCCAGTACTCTTGCAGCACAAGAGATTTCTTCACCAGATATTGAGAGTAGTAATGACAAATTCTCACTCAGACACTTCCTTGTACCTTACTCACTCTCTAATACATATGTCACTCTTTGGAAAACAACCTTTCCAATTGACTCTATCCCCTCTCTTATCACACCCTTGTAATAGAAAGTATTTCAGCAAATTGAATGAAGAAAACTTTAACAATGACAATGATTGCCTTTACAAGATTTGAACATTATGATCTCTTCCAATCCGGTAACTCTTTGTACACTTAATTATAATGTGTAGAAGGTTTGAAAATCTTTGAAACAACACTTAATGCAACTTCAGAAAATTTAATGTGAAAGTTAAAAACAAGTTGTAGCAAAAGTGTTTCAGAAAATTTAGATTGTGTATGTGAGTTATTGTTTTTGAATTATAAGTTTCAATGCCTTTAAATAGGCTCTCCAATAGGCCATAATACCTCTAGAAAAAGGTAGGATTCGATTGGAATGAAACCATTTCGTTTGGGTAAAAGTTGTGCAGTTTGAATCTGAAAATCTGGTGTAACAGCTCTCAGTAATCGATTACAATATTGACGTAATCAATTATCCAAATATCCTGTCCAACTGAGTAATTGATTATCATACTGTGTAATCGGTTATTCAAATGGTGTAATCGATTACTCAAGCATTCTGCCCAGCTGAGTAATTGATTACCCTAGTGTGTAATCGGTTACTCAAATATATTGTAACCTTGTGACAGGTTACTCAAATGGAGTAATCGATTACCTTGTTCACTTTTTGTTGGATAACTCGTTTCTCACTCATGTAACATGTTACTTTGTTCTGATAACATGTTACGTAGTCACAGTAACCTGTTACTTAGATCGAGTAACCAGTTACACAGTATTTTCTTCATTTTCTTCTTTATGTGATGTTGGTGTCTTCATCAAAACCATGCCAAGATCTAGAGCAAGATCTTCTTCACAGACACCACCCCTCCCATAATACAAGAGCTTATAATATAACTACCATCGACATTAAGATGTATTTGACCCATCTTTGGATTCCTCCAACTAGCCAGAAGGGGGTTCTCCTCCAAAGTCACAAAACACCCCAAATTGTGCCCCTCCCACAAGTCATGATGTAACATCCCATTGAGTATCACCAAGAATGGAATTGTTCCTCCATCTCTACGCCTACTAAAGGCTAGTCAGAAAAAGGAGACCATTATTGTGATTAAAATTCGCCTTAAGCCAAACCTGAAAGGATTGATGCCCCCATAATGCATTGGAGGTAAAACCAAGGCAATTCCATAAAGAAGAAGATTTCTCACAGTCCCAAAAGAGATGCATGATATCCTCATCACAAGTAAGGCACCTCGGGCAAACAAGGTTTGAAGTCATATGCCTTTTGAATTATAAATCATTAGAAGGAAGAGCCTTATGAAGACCAAGCCAACACAAACTTAACCTTTTTATGGAGTCCTTAAGTGCCACACCAATCGCCAAACATCTGACTAGGGCTCATCCGAATCTGCAGTTCTATTAAGCCACCAGTAGCCAAACCTAGTTCATAAGAATCCATAGCATAACCCTCCCAAATCCAACCTGCGGTATCATCAAGACCACTAGGCGAGTAATCCTCCGAAGGAACCATAGTATACAAATAAGAGACCTCTAACCAAATATCCTTAACTTGGAGATCAGTATCTGAGATGTGAACAAGGTTGACAAGGTCGCAAAGTCTACTTGTTCCACACTAACTATCATACCAAAATAATTGCTCCCCAAAGACAAAGTAAAACCCTCCTTTAGAGCATTGGAAGCCTTCACAATACTTCGTCAAATATAAGACACTCCAGCTTTGGGAGGAGCATGAAGCAAGGAAGTCTCCCCAGATATTTCTTTCTTAAAACTCTATACCACAACTTATGTTTGTTACTAACCATGTTCCAGCATAACTTGCCAAGAAGGGAAAACACATTTAGTGTCATTTACTTGAAAACACATTTTGTGAAAAGGTTAGTAGCATTATGAAGGTGATGATGTGAAGCCATAAGTTTTGTTGTTTTCAACCACAGCCCAAACCTGAATATGGATCGATGACAAATCGTAGCTACAATAATTCTTGTGGGATACATAATCGAGCTTTCAACACTTCATATTACTTGTTGAATAGATGTGCTTGCCTACGCATTCATTGAGAGTATTTCGCTTGGCTCATAGAGAAAACACGAGTCAAATATAATTTCCATATGGCTAGTGTTTCAGACCATAAAGATAAGAGTAAAAAATGTATGTAGTAACAGTATAAAAGTTTTATATACTATCAGTCCATTATTCATCATTTATTTTTATTATTATTGACTCTTCACAAAATGTAATACAAATAAATTGTGGATAATGTATTAACTGTATAAAAATATTCACACTAACAATACATATATCGACTCTAAAGATAGATAATGTAGTTATAAAAAGTGTTCTCTCTTAATTCATATTAATTTCTTATTTCAACACCCCAACAGTTTCATTGTTTGGAATGGGGAAAAGAAGAGGAGTGAAAATGGAGAATATATACACTTCTCTCATTGGAAAAGAAGAGAAAAGAAGGCGGAAAGAAAAAATAGTGTGTGACTAAAAGTTTTCTTCCCACTTTAGGAGAGAAAATAGAGAAGTGAGTGTGAGTACTTTTAGAATTATATGAAATTCCTTTATAATTATAAAATCCCTTCATCAGTAGAGATGGTAATAAAAAACCAAACCCGTGGGTATCCGCCCGAATTGAACCCGAATTTAACAGGGAAAATCCGATGTGATTGGGTTCGAATTTACCCGGGTTTAAATTTCGGGTTCGGGTTTAGTATAGCAAAGATCATAAACCGAACTCGCCCCAAACTAATGTAATTCAATTTAAAATTAAAATTTCTATCAAGTGTCCATTATTTTTAATTTCTAATTTTACTATATATATTATTGGATTTTCAAACATAAAAGAATGAAATAATACAAGAGAAAATAGAAATGTTAGAGAAAAATTATACAAAAATAATATCATACTTTCCTTAATACTTTATAATTTTCGAGTTTTTTTTGGGTTCGGGTTAGCCGAAACCCGACAGGTTTGGGATGGTATTTTTATTTTCAACCTCATTGAGTTCGGGTTTTGAATTTCGAGTTCGGGTTTAGGTATATGCAAATCTGACCTCGACCTGCCTGGTTATAGTTCCTAATCAATAGTCACCTCCTTTAATTACCACTCCTTAATCCTCAACTTATAATTTACTATATTATATTTGTTGTCCACTTGTAATAACAAAAAACATACTCTTTATATAATGCTTAAACATGATATCATTCATTTAATTCGTGTAATCAATTTCACCTATTAAAAATCAGGCTTGTTGTTGTTGCATGCTAACTCCCTCTTACATGATCTTGTTATTTACTTGCAATAACCAAAACCATAGGCTATATGTGTTAATTCACTTTAATATAAAGTAATCCCTGAAAACCCATATGCCAATAATGAGTAATGTTATTTGTTTACCCAAGCGTTAACATTCAAAATAGAAGAGCCCAAAAAAGGTCCCTTCTTTTATCACAAATCATATAATATCACGCTTGATTTTCAATGTCAACACTTAACTGTACAAATAACACTATTAAATAATTGAGCACAGAATTAGCTTTGGATTGAGTAGCAGCCAAGGAAGCCAAATGTTATTCTGCATCTCAAGTTTGATTGTTTCACAATTTTTATTTATTTATTTCTTCTTCCACATTTTTCGTTAAGATTTAATATGTATGCACTAATAGTATAAATATGTTTACATGTCATCAAATCATTCATTATTCATACATTAACTATTATTAACTATCAAACAAAAGTAATACAAATGAATGGTAAATGAATTTAAGCTCTTTTTCCTTTACTTGTAGCACTCTCTTTCTTCTGGTACTAGACCAATCAATATTATGTTTGGAAGTACTAAATTACTACAACAAACTTTAATCAGAAGAATAGGAATATTCAACTTAAAATAACTCTTACGTATAGATTGCTGTAATTAATTGGCCAAACAGCCAGATAGACGTAAACACAATACCCACTTTGAAGAGAGGGGGGATAAATAAAGTAACATAATATTTGCACTTTTAGAAGTTTTATACAAGTTTTTACACTAGTACTTAGTAGGCTATATAAATCATTTGAATGCGGTTCCTATAATATAATGAAGATTTTAAGATTATTAAGAAATTTACTTAGAATCAATTAACCATTTGAAAAGTTCGTATTTGTAATTAACTGAGCCAAAACATTATAGGTAAAATATGACCATATCCTTTTATCGTAGCTTTTCTATTTTATGTTTAGACATACAACCTCCTAATTACCAACAAAAAAGGAAAATATTGGATTTAGACTCACAAAAAAGATTTAGAAAGAATAGTTAGGCCAACTATTTATTTACTCAATAATGATGAATCAACGTCATTTGCTAATCTTTTTTTCTACTGCCGATGGTATCCCTTACCTCTTGGGTAAGAAACTAATATCTTTTGGAATGCGTGACTGCCCCTTCCAATAAAGTGTCGCTCTCAGGAATCGAACCTTTAACCATATAAGCAAATGGCTTGCTTACAGCCATTTGCTAATCTAATCATACATATCTCGAAGGTCCATATATAATCAGAAGAACGATAGCAACTACTTAACATTATATAAATAAGAACCTTGGTACTTCCAGAACTGAGATTAACTCCCATATCTTCCACTATATCTTCTCTGATTTTCTTCTTCTCCATGCCCTTTTGACTTCCTTTTTACAGTATGGAATAAGCTCGGACCACCTCAACGATGGGTGCTCGGCATAAAGGACACTTACCTCCGCCACGAACTAACTCATTGGCACATTTTGAACAAGTACACATGTGCCCACATCTGCAAGAAATTGCAATTTGAAGAATGGAAGAAACAAATCAAAAGATAAAATCATTGTCTAGAAGGAACTACAAATGGGAAATTACAGACCCCTTAATAAAATAGAGGTTGCATTTATTCATTGAGACAAATTATGATATATGTATAGTACATAATGTAGAAATACCTGTATAAAAGGGAATCAATATGGCTATCACAACAAACACAGCAAGTTCCTTTTTTTACATGCCCCCATTTAGACCCATCATCAGATGTCTCAGCTCCCAATCCTAAATATCAATTAATAATAATATGAATAACCGAAGATTAAAGAAAGATAAACAGAAATAGTTGACAAATATTTGAACAAATGCAACATAAACAGCTGCACTATCATAGAAAAAATACATTTCTTCCTACAAAGCGCATGACAAATGACTACATTGAGAGGAAAGAGTGAAAAATATCACAAACCATTTTCACCAGCTGATCGGTTCAAAGCTGCAGAGACTTCCTGTCTGACAGAGCGCTGCAGCAAAAATAATATCATACTTTCCTTAATACTTTATAATTTTCGAGTTTTTTTTGGGTTCGGGTTAGCCGAAACCCGACAGGTTTGGGATGGTATTTTTATTTTCAACCTCATTGAGTTCGGGTTTTGAATTTCGAGTTCGGGTTTAGGTATATGCAAATCTGACCTCGACCTGCCTGGTTATAGTTCCTAATCAATAGTCACCTCCTTTAATTACCACTCCTTAATCCTCAACTTATAATTTACTATATTATATTTGTTGTCCACTTGTAATAACAAAAAACATACTCTTTATATAATGCTTAAACATGATATCATTCATTTAATTCGTGTAATCAATTTCACCTATTAAAAATCAGGCTTGTTGTTGTTGCATGCTAACTCCCTCTTACATGATCTTGTTATTTACTTGCAATAACCAAAACCATAGGCTATATGTGTTAATTCACTTTAATATAAAGTAATCCCTGAAAACCCATATGCCAATAATGAGTAATGTTATTTGTTTACCCAAGCGTTAACATTCAAAATAGAAGAGCCCAAAAAAGGTCCCTTCTTTTATCACAAATCATATAATATCACGCTTGATTTTCAATGTCAACACTTAACTGTACAAATAACACTATTAAATAATTGAGCACAGAATTAGCTTTGGATTGAGTAGCAGCCAAGGAAGCCAAATGTTATTCTGCATCTCAAGTTTGATTGTTTCACAATTTTTATTTATTTATTTCTTCTTCCACATTTTTCGTTAAGATTTAATATGTATGCACTAATAGTATAAATATGTTTACATGTCATCAAATCATTCATTATTCATACATTAACTATTATTAACTATCAAACAAAAGTAATACAAATGAATGGTAAATGAATTTAAGCTCTTTTTCCTTTACTTGTAGCACTCTCTTTCTTCTGGTACTAGACCAATCAATATTATGTTTGGAAGTACTAAATTACTACAACAAACTTTAATCAGAAGAATAGGAATATTCAACTTAAAATAACTCTTACGTATAGATTGCTGTAATTAATTGGCCAAACAGCCAGATAGACGTAAACACAATACCCACTTTGAAGAGAGGGGGGATAAATAAAGTAACATAATATTTGCACTTTTAGAAGTTTTATACAAGTTTTTACACTAGTACTTAGTAGGCTATATAAATCATTTGAATGCGGTTCCTATAATATAATGAAGATTTTAAGATTATTAAGAAATTTACTTAGAATCAATTAACCATTTGAAAAGTTCGTATTTGTAATTAACTGAGCCAAAACATTATAGGTAAAATATGACCATATCCTTTTATCGTAGCTTTTCTATTTTATGTTTAGACATACAACCTCCTAATTACCAACAAAAAAGGAAAATATTGGATTTAGACTCACAAAAAAGATTTAGAAAGAATAGTTAGGCCAACTATTTATTTACTCAATAATGATGAATCAACGTCATTTGCTAATCTTTTTTTCTACTGCCGATGGTATCCCTTACCTCTTGGGTAAGAAACTAATATCTTTTGGAATGCGTGACTGCCCCTTCCAATAAAGTGTCGCTCTCAGGAATCGAACCTTTAACCATATAAGCAAATGGCTTGCTTACAGCCATTTGCTAATCTAATCATACATATCTCGAAGGTCCATATATAATCAGAAGAACGATAGCAACTACTTAACATTATATAAATAAGAACCTTGGTACTTCCAGAACTGAGATTAACTCCCATATCTTCCACTATATCTTCTCTGATTTTCTTCTTCTCCATGCCCTTTTGACTTCCTTTTTACAGTATGGAATAAGCTCGGACCACCTCAACGATGGGTGCTCGGCATAAAGGACACTTACCTCCGCCACGAACTAACTCATTGGCACATTTTGAACAAGTACACATGTGCCCACATCTGCAAGAAATTGCAATTTGAAGAATGGAAGAAACAAATCAAAAGATAAAATCATTGTCTAGAAGGAACTACAAATGGGAAATTACAGACCCCTTAATAAAATAGAGGTTGCATTTATTCATTGAGACAAATTATGATATATGTATAGTACATAATGTAGAAATACCTGTATAAAAGGGAATCAATATGGCTATCACAACAAACACAGCAAGTTCCTTTTTTTACATGCCCCCATTTAGACCCATCATCAGATGTCTCAGCTCCCAATCCTAAATATCAATTAATAATAATATGAATAACCGAAGATTAAAGAAAGATAAACAGAAATAGTTGACAAATATTTGAACAAATGCAACATAAACAGCTGCACTATCATAGAAAAAATACATTTCTTCCTACAAAGCGCATGACAAATGACTACATTGAGAGGAAAGAGTGAAAAATATCACAAACCATTTTCACCAGCTGATCGGTTCAAAGCTGCAGAGACTTCCTGTCTGACAGAGCGCTGCAGCTCCAGCTGCATATCCATGCAAGCCTCCAACATCCTCTGCATGTGATTCATGCCTTGATGAAGTTTTGCCATATCAGATCTTAAATCATTCATCATATCCCATTCCTGCTCCAAAAAGCAGTACTTTAGCAAAGTATTTCAATACAAATATAGTATGACATATACAACATATATAACTAATATAAGTAGGAAAAAGATACATAGATCCCTCATGATAGAGTAGTTAGAGACTTAGAGATTGAAAGCTACTTGAAATTTGTTATTTTATGCACATCAGAGCAACTTCAAAATATTACAAAATATATACACAATCACTTAGCATGGAAGTAAATAGTAATCAACACCAAATATAATAGCTGTCTAACTATAGTATGATGGAAAGGGTTGCATCACAGTAGGCATGTTGGTTGTAAGTTGTAACTACAGATGATTTTTGCATAGAAGCCTAAAATTGACTGCATGTAAATGAATGATGGAAAGAAGCAACATGCTAAATCCTACATGGAACTATACAGGTAAAAAAAATTGTTAAAGATTAAAATGCTATATCATGAGAACTAAAAAATAGACGCATTTCATTTAGAAGATGCTTACCATTTCAGAACGATTCATGCTATGGCGAGACCATCCAGTTTGATGCAAATCCTGGTGCCACAGTGGTTGTGGTGGAGGTACAGGTGGAGAAGGCATCACCCGTGAAGGTCTGTTAATGGCTACACGTTCACCCTGATTAAGTTCATCACCTTGCTGATCAGAGTCCCGTTCAGGTGAGGCAGGAATTGGAGTTGGCAAGTTTCTGTGAAAATCCCAGTTAATTGGTGCATGACCTTGCCTTTCCACATACGACTGTATTAGATGGTCCAAACTTTCTCGGAAGCCACTACGAAGAAGGTTAGAAACACTTCTCCTGAAACACAGATATAAAATCCATAACCAACAGAAGCATTGCTGCCTAGAAAAAATGAAGCCAATAAATTAAGTACAAAACCATGGCCTGTGAATTTCTCAACATATAAATGGCCTATTTGTTTAGATTTGGAAAGGGTTAAGCATCCACAAGCAGAGAACAAAACACTTGTGTGGGAAAATCTTTTTATTTCCTTCTTCCCAAAGCCGTTACTATTGGGATAAATGTAATCCAAATTGGCCATAAGCCTTCTGTGAGGCAAAAGATCCAAAAGGGTAGAATTACCTGCTCAGAAGTTCTCTAAGCTCCATGCTGTACACATTATCATCATCAGGAGGATGAAATCTATTGATTCTTCTAAATGGAATGTCATGCTGATTCCTTGAAGCTTCAGGAAGTCCTTCGGACCAATTACCAACAGTTTCCCTTGTGCTGTCCTCATGCCAAATTCTTTGAGCCTCTTGTGGATGAAGGTCTTCCCTAGCTAAATTTCTCATAGTATCCTGTGGCCAATCACTGACTGCGCTTCCATCTCTTGACTGATTGAATGGACGATCAGTTCTCTGCTGCCAGTTTCCTCCGCCATCTTCAGCAATTTGTTCCTGCCAATTCCCTCTTTCATTTCTAGC
The DNA here is from genome assembly GCF_001865875.1 of Lupinus angustifolius. Classification (NCBI taxonomy): domain Eukaryota; kingdom Viridiplantae; phylum Streptophyta; class Magnoliopsida; order Fabales; family Fabaceae; genus Lupinus; species Lupinus angustifolius. The sequence continues at coordinate 18,495,469 of NC_032012.1, forward strand.
TTCAAACCAGCTAATATTTTCATTTGTGTTGCTCTCCAAAGCTCCTGTTTGATTCGGCAAGTGACGCACATCACTTTCCAGGCTTCTAATCTGCTCTTGTTCATAATTTACTTGCTGGCCATCTATCAGATTGTTTCCTTGGTTCTCATCACTTCTTGTTTCACTAATGTTACTGTTAGGTGTGGCATCAGGATCGGTGACTGCTTGACCATGAACAATTGTTTCTAATCTTGAGCGAAACCCCTCCCTGAATTACACCATAGAGTTGTCAAGAAATCCAACCATAACAAGTTAATCATTGACATTTCATATTTCAATATATGCAATATCATAAACACATTTTTATTATAGACATATATATGATAGCTATCTAAAAATTTAAAATAATTTTTATAAAGAAGAAGAAGAGAAGGAAAAGAACAAGCCAATATGACACTGACACAACAGGTATAATATTGTGTCTTGTTGAACTGCAGAACTCAAATTTACAGAGCTCACTACATATTGAGGAATAAATTTATGAGCAAAAGCCAGAGTGCTAACGAATAAGGGAAAAAAGATTATAATGAATAATAAAATAATTATAACAAATATTTAATGTATAATGCAACTACAAAGGCAATTATCCTGTCACAAACTCACAATAACCAGCAACACTTTGTACCAATGAGAACAGAATGTCATTTTCTATTCCAAAACAAAATGAAAGAGAACATTTAGAACAATTTATACGAGAAAGCTAAACTAACATGATTCCTCCATGTACCAAGGCTTTTGGTACATAAAACAATGGAATCAAATGAAAATCCATCAATGTGCATAAAAGTAAACTATCATGCAGAACATAAGAGTCAGATGAAAATCCACCACTGTGAACATAAGTTACTGTCAGTATAAGTGTATAACAACCACTTTTTTATTATTTCTATACCAAAAGTTCCAATTTTTAAGTGTTAGACAGGAGAGGCATCCCATTTTTAAGTGAAGAGGGTGAAAAAACATTCAATCTTAAATTGCATACCTTAAACCAGAGACCGTGTGTCGTTGTCTTAACTGAACTAATTCGCTAGCAGCCACAGAAGGAGGCCTCTCATCTTCAACAGGTCTTTCATTTCGGAGGAATCTACCTCTGAGCAATGCCTGAAAAGTAAATTTCTATAAATAGTCAATTTAAGACAGGATAAGGATAGTTCATGAAAAATGTATAAAACAAACAAGTGCTATCCACATAAATATCCCGTAGTTGCATGATCCATTATGTTTGTGGAGAAAAGGTAATAAAAAGAAGAAAAAGAATCAATCAGGTAATAAAATCAGATTAAAACAAGCAACTACTTCCATGTAACAATGAAACGAGATCTCTTAAAATAAGCATATTATAAAAGCAAAGCACGGCTCCTAATCAACTACAACATTTGACAGTTCAAAAAGGAATGCAATATAAAATTTTGTTCTTCCGTCAATTTAATATTCCTTTTCTAGTGCAAAGAAATACCTGCTGAATGTTATTCCAAAAACATCATGAATTAGATAGAAAATAACAATCTAGAAACAGTTTCAATTTATAGTGCAGTAAAATATCAATTGTCAGACACTCTAGGAAGGTGATGTATAGTGATCCAAACAATACTACACTTGCTTCTTACAGAAGGTAACCATAGTACTTTTCAAGGCAATACTGTATGATTGTTTTCAATTTATGAACGACCAGTTCAGTGAAACAAATTAGAGAATAGAACAATAGTACATACTATATCATGGTTTACAGCATATGAATAAGCTTAAAACTGGGGCCAAGGAGGGAAAACCAACAAATGAAACGAAATTTATCATAAAACGTAAGTACATGAAGATTATTTAATTATTTAAAAACACAATGCAAGGTTTAAATCCAAACCGTAATACAAATTACTGGAGCCTTAAATTAAATTGCTCTAGTATGACTTACTTTCATAACCAACTCAGATTTCCAGTTAAGTGAAGACATCATGACAACGAGAACCATATATTTCAATGGAATTCTAATAAGGTAGGGTAACTAACAGACCTGAATGCGGTTGCGATGAGCAAAATCAGAAACAGCTCGGTGCTCCAACAAACCCTGCAACTCTCTCTGTCGTTCCCTTTCTACCCTCACAAGCAAATCAACAATAGCCTGTCTTCCACGCAGTCTCAACATGTCCCGGCGGACATGCTCTGGATGGCCATCATTACGATCAGCTACCACATCACGCACTTGATCGACTTGACCACCGTCACTCACTTGAGCATCCCTCCGGCTCCCACGTGAACCTCTCTGCTGGCTAGTCATTTGCACTGACTCCCTCGCAATTCTTACCCTCTCACGCTCAGTCTCTCCAAGCCACTCTGCTCTACGGTTATTGTTTCTCTGACTCACATTAGATGAATGATCACTAATACCACTTTCCATCCATCCCCGAACAATCTGTCTAACTCTCTCCCTCTCAACTTCACCAAGATCAGGAGATTGCTCCCGGCTAGACCTATTGCCATCACCATGTGCATTCTGTGGTCCAACGTGATCGTGTGACCAAGTACCATAATCATTTTCACTTTCACTTGCATCCCCCAAACTCCTTTGATCCACAGTGCCTCGACTGTCAGACATGGTACTTGACACATTGGTCTCAGACTCAGAACTCCTTTGCTGCCGCAATCTTTCCCTCATCCTTTCACGTGCCCGATTCAATAAATGCTCATCCTCCAATTCACGCCACATCTGCAGAATGGCAGATGACTGAGTGCTCGGCCGCTCAACAGCCCCCTCCCGTCCAGAAGTCGGAGATTGTGATCCCCTCAGAAAAGAAGAGTCCAACATCGAGACCGTATGTAATCCCGCAAGCGCCATCAACTCGGATTCCCGATTCCTCCTCTCAATAGTTGTCATCATCTCCTGCGCCTGTCGGGCAGCCCATCTACCCAAAATCCGTGAATGGCGCCTCCGCGCAGCTGATGACTCTGCCAAATCATCCCCTTCAAGATCAGACCTCCGTCTCCTCCTTATCAGCTGATCACCCTCCTCATCCTCATCATCTTGAGCACGAGAAGAGCTACATGAAGCAAATGAAATACAATCATCCAATTGACCATGCATAAACTCCTCCAGCCCACACTCATACTCGGCACGAGCCTCAGCCGGTTCAGGTTCAGGCTTCTTTTGTAAATGCTGAAAATCTGTCATCCTAACAGAAACTCTACCCTCCTCACTACTACACTATAGAACCCAACCCAACCTCTCTATCCCTGTATGTATCAACTATCAACCAACCCAACAAGCATAAGTACACATCAAACCACCATTCATATGCTTAAAATTAACACAAGACAATTGCTAAACCACCATTTCAATCCCTTGAAAACCAAACAGCAAAAAAAGCAAAAAAGGAAAGCTCAATCTATGAGCAAAATACATAAGCAAATTGGGCGAAAACAAAAAAAAAGTATTCTCAAATTAAATCACAAATCAAAGCTCCAGCACCGTATATGCCACCTGATAAATTACACAAAGCATCAAAATCAACACAAAACACTAAAAAACTTCACAAAATTAAAAAATTGTTAAAATCAAACGCTGAAACGAACATTGACATGAAATTTGGGATCAACGGAACGGGAAAATGGGGATGATGGCGACAAAATCAAACATAAGCAGGAAATGAAAGAATGAATGCAGAAAAAGAGGTACGTACAAGAGATGAATGAGAAACCCTAGAATTTCGTTGCAATGGAGAATTGAAGAGAGAAAGTGGCAAGAAAATTGGAGAAGTTAAGAGGGTGAAATAGAAAGAGAGAGATGGAAGAAAGAGTAAGATATGCTGTGAGAATTTATATATTATTATTACATATTCTAGAAAGCAGCTAATACACTATGTCGTTTTGAAATAATGTTAGTTAAAAAAAGTACTAAATATGACATTAGGATAATATTACTTCCCAAAATTCCCTCAATGAATTTCTAGATTGTCAATTATTTCTAAATACTTATTTTAGATTTCATCTTGATTTTTTTGGAAAATAATTATTACATTCTAGAGAGAAACCAACTAATAAACTGGAAAGGGGAAATATATTCTAACAGCTAATCTGGAATATTTTTTATTTTTCTAATTTATCTTCCATATTTTCTTATTTTCACAATATTGACCAAAGGGAATTGAACTTCCAATATGTCTCATTCCTCAAAGTTGATTCAACTTCTTCCTTATTTAAATTCATTTAATTAATTAATACAACTTTTATAATTAAAAATTACATATAATATTTTTTATTCTGTGTCCACTATTCTTAATTTTCTTCCTCACAAAAAGAGGGCAACTAGAATTTATCTTCAAAGATTCTGAGTTCCAATCTTTTCAGTGTTATGTACTCTTCCTTCGTTATTGAATCGGCATTTCCCAATGTAAATCAGTGGCATACAACACTCATGGGCAAGTTACAGCTTCATCTGCAATGATGATTTAGAAGCCACGACAACAATATAATACTTATATAAATTGGGGTACTTTAAAATGGGAGAAGGTGTTTCATCCACCCTCCAATCAAAGATAAAGTGGTACACTTTTTAATATGTTTTTGGGGTTAGTATTGCTCACATATTTTTATTTGTTATTTTGTATTTTTGTTATGGCTTTCGATTATCATGTATTTACTTTTATATCTATGCAAATTTTTAGCCAAAATCTAAGTTTCGGGTTTTTTAATGATTTTATATATTAAAGTTTTTTGTACATTTGTGGGTGGTATACTACAATGAATTCATGCTTAAGTGACAACAAATAGCAAAGTTGATCAATTATTGTGAGTATGCTAGTATTTGATCTTCTATCTTAGGTGTGTGCTCCTATTCTGGTTTACCTTTCTATTTATTTTTATTTGGTTGTGATTTCGTATAATGTTAAACATTACTCTGAATTATTACTATTAAATAACAACTTTACATTTAATTTACAGTAATTACTTATTTTAGTTCTCATGTTTTTTTGACCTTATCAAGTTAGTTCCTAATAAATTTAAATTATCAATTTAGTCACCAACAATTTCAACATGGACTTATATTAATCTTTCATATATTCTCGTCAGTTAATGTTAACGGCTTAGTTTACATGAGTCGTTAACTGCTGACTTGACGTGACGTTTTCCTTGCACGTAGCCTTGTGCCACACGTTAGCGGTCCACATATTTTTTCTAAGACAAAATAATATCATTTTCATTTTTTTCGTTTTATAACTTGTATCTTGTTACTGAACGACGTCATTTTGGGTTAACTTTAAAAAACTGAAACCCAAAACAACGTCGTATTCGTAGTAATAATTTACTTTTAAAAAATAATGAAAACCTAAAAGAACATTGTTTTGGGTGCTTCCACTTAAACCATCAAAGGAAAGAATTGAGTTTCATTCTTCCCAACAACTTTTAACAGGAACTATAAGCCATTGAAAATGAAAAACTATGGTGATGTGAGAATAAAAAACTATGACAGACACGATAATACATTTAAACATGCTAATAGAAAAATATTGAAATAACGTTATTTAAAAAATATTTCAAAATTAATATTAGCATAATATTATTTTCCAAAATTCACTCTATAAAATTTTAAATTATCACTACTTTAAATACTTTAGATTTCATCGCAATTTATAAGGAAAATTATTATAATATTAGCCAAAGAAAGAAACTATTAAAATATTGAAATAATTTTATTTAAAAAATATTCCAAAACAATATTAGCATAATATTATTTCTCAAAATTCTCTCTATAAATTTCTAAATTTTCAATTTTTTAAATACTTACTGCAAATTCCATCACGATTTCAAAGAATTACTTATTTGCTTTTGAAAAAATTACGTGAGTGGTTTAATTTATTTTTAAAAAGCATGGTCACAAGTTGTGTTGGATAGACACATCATCTATACGACTCAATTTTTTTTCATGTCAAGAAGGTTCTCTCGGCGAGGGGAAATTTAGCAAATTTAATCCGAGAGTTTCAAATTGTGGGTAATTGATCCAGCTCATTGAGATCCAGCTTCACCCACCATCCAATTTTTCAAATCCGCTTAGAAGTTTGTTAGGCTAACACAAATTTTGAGTACCCCAACTTTTTTATTTTTAAGTGTAAGTAATTTTTTTTTCCAAACTATTATTTATTTTTTGGAAACACCAAACTATTATTTATCATTAAATAATTTTTTTAAAATAATTTTTTAATTTTTTTATGTCATTGTTGTGATAAAAATAAGATATGTTTAATTTTATAATTATATTAAAAATTTCATAAGCACACAAAAGATGGACCGAAAATCGGACTACCTTGAAGTCTTGTTCGCCACTTTTGAGTGCGATTTTTAAAAATGACTATAGAAATCATATTTACTTATCACAACTTCTAGAGTGAGTTTTAAAAAAAGGACCATTCAAAAGTTATCTCAAATGACATGATTTCTCAACCAAAAATTTCAAAGGCACATGTTCGAAATGCAAAGCTTATTTTGTGGATTTTTAGTAATATTTTATATGTGACATTAATCTATTATTAATCCTAAAATAATCTATTATCCGTTCGACCACTTTTTATATAATTATGAAAATGAATACTTGTTTACTTATATATTTGATGTAAACCCTCCTAGGGTAGCTTTTGATCCTAAGAGCAAAGGAAGTCATGATGGTCCTACAACTAGGGCCAAGGCCAAGACAAGGATTCTTAAGGTCTCAAATGACACAATTGACCCAGGAGAGGGTATGTGAGAATGACATTTATGTCCTTAAGTTATGTTCCAACTTAGGTTTATTTTATTTGCATTTGATTCAAATAAATGAGATTGCATTATCATATAATCTTAGGTTTATTTAAGTATTTTCATTTCAATAAATCATGGGATGGTTAAAGAATTATTTCATTTCCTCGTAACATGGTCCAATTATGACCCATTATATAGTCTAGATTAAAACTTAGTAGTTGGCACGTGAAGCAAGGAAGGCAAGGCCAAAGAAGTCACGGCTAAGACAAATGAAATTAAGACATGATCATTTTCTTACAAAGCGTGGTCATTTTCTTACAAGGCATGATTCAAGAGAGTATGCACGGTTAGGGTACATGGCACACGCTTTCAACATGGAGATAAAGAGAAGATCATATGAAGATTAAAGATGGATTAAGCAAACTACCAAATATGTACACGGCTATAAACAAGAAAAGAAGATAGAGAGCTCAATCTTTTAAGGTGCATACGACTATAAATTAGGGAATCCTAATCTAATCTCCAACCAACAAGAAATCTGATTGGATTCAAATTAAACATGATTAGTTCCTCAAGATGAAGCAAAATTGATCAAGTCTCTTCCCTCTCCTCAACAAACTCGACTAGCCATTTACCAAACTCCAACCGAATTACACTCAAGGCCAAGTCAACAAGCAAATTCAGCTCAACCAATTGATATTAGTTAGGATTTTATTTCGATGTTTATTAGAAGATAATTAGATTTCTATCTTTAATTTTATCTATTCAGCCAAGGCAATTTCGCCTATTTATATTTGCTAAATCATTCAATAAAAGTTAAGTTTATTTTTGATTGAAAATTGTGTGTTTTTAGTTGAGTACTTTCTCTTATAAACTATAGGTTGGTCGTGGCCACTATCCTTGTTCTTATCAAACATCCTTGCTTGTGGCGGACCTCCATAGCTTATCAAGCATCCAGCTTGTGGCGCTTCCCCTCTTCATTCCTTTTCCACCTTCCCCCTTCATCCTACAAATCATCCACTTAAAACTCCCATACACTTCCAACTGTGACCTAACCTAGCCTAAACAACCACCAAAACCTACAAGAATCAAAACCTAAAACACTACAAAATCCCCCAACCCTAAACACCTTACCAAGCTAAGACCATAAAATAATCCATACACCAAGCTGAGACCATAAAATAATCCATACACTAACCCTAGCCTATTTAAACCTCCAAACCGAAACCAAATCCACCCTAAAATTGCCCTACTTTCCCAAAACCAAATTCACACGTTCACAAAGCCTAAGGTCAAGCTAAAACGATCTTTAAATCAAAGGCATCCCCGAGAGGTTGTCATCAATATTTCTGTAAAAATTGTTAATATAATCTCTTGTGAGTTATGAGTATGCAGTAACAACATATATTGAAACCTATAATACAAGATGTTTTTTTGAAGTGATTTTAAAAATTAGACAATAATTATTTTGGTTATATTAATTCTCAAAATAAGAGTTTAAAATTTTATGAGATATATAAATAATTAAAAAATACTTAAGTTATAAATAAAACATGACAAAATATTTTATTAAGATTATTTGGAACATTTGTTGTATATAATATTTTTTTAATATTTTTGTAAAATAATTTTCAATTTCATTTGTTAAAATTATATTATTTTTTTTACATAAAACATGCATACACAAAATTCCAAAAATGAGATTAGTTTGCTCGACTCATTAATAAATGTTAACCTATGTTGTTTAGATAATCTATAATGGGAAACTCAAAATTAGTCATTAAATGTGTCTCCTTGTTTATTTTATATTTGTTTGCACTTTTCAATAACTTAAGCAACTCAAGACAAAATTTAGTTTATTTTATACTTCTCTTATTAGGTTCGCAAACTCTAAATAAGAATGATTCTCCAAATATGAATGAGTACTTCTTATTTGATTTGTAGTCCCTAAATAAGTACACTCTTCAACTTTTTCCACTAGTAAACTTACAATAGGAGTATTCTCATTCTATGTGAACTCTAAATTGACATCATTGTGGTTGTGGATGCTCTTACTCATTAAAGGCATTATCTCAAGATTAGAATAATTATATGTTCGGTTTCAACATAAGAAATTGTGAGAAGGTAAGTGATTCTCACTAAAATTCTACCGAATAAGCTTAAATTGGTCATGAGTTCGTTAATCTCTCCATCCTAGTCCATGTTTCTTCATGGTAGAAACATTTTTGGTGCACTAGTTGTGGTTAATAAAATTATTCATTTGCTAAAAAGGATAAAGATGGGTGCCTTCTGTTCAAACTTGACTTTGAAAAAACTTTTAATTTTGTCAATTGAGAATTTCTTGTTTAAAGTTTGAGAGTTTTATGATAAACGAGATTCATTCTCCTTATTTCTCAGTGTCCAAAGGCCTTTGTCACGAGGACCTAATGGTATCATTCATATTTCTAATGGTGGCAAAATGTTTTATAGACTTGGATCGTAATGCCAAAAAGTATGTTTATTTGAGGGACTCATAATTGACAAGCAAAGTATTGAAGTGTGTGACTTACGGTTTGCAAATGATAAAATAATTGTGTGTAAATCCGTTGCAACCAACCTTTGGAGTATGAAAAACATCCTTCGATATTTCAAACTAGTTTTTGGTTTAAGTGTCAATTCTAAAAAAAAAACTCTTTGATTGGAATCAAAGTTCGAAAAATCTCCATAGCGGCAATCACAAGTTCACTTTCATACCAAATAGGAAGCATTTTTTTCACATACTTAGAAATACTGGTTTGGGCTAATTCGAGAAGATATGTAACATGGAAAGTGTGATAGATACCTTGGTCAAAAGACTAGCAACTTAGAAATGCAGACATGTATCTTTTAGAGGAAGGCTAATTCTTCTTAATTTGATTCTTACAAGCATCCCAATATATATGTTATCAGTTTACAAGGCTCATAAAAAGCTAATTAACAAGCTAGTTAATCTTCAAAGGACTTTTATGTGGGGAAACAAAATATGTGGAAGAAGAATAGTTAAGTGTCTTGGTTAGAAATGTGTAAATCAAATTTTTTTGCTGGATTGGGAGTGAAAGACTTGTCTCTATTTAACGATTCATTTTTTGTCAAATGGGAGTGGAGAAGATTGCAAGAAGTTGATTCCTTCTATGTTAAAGTGATCAACTCAAAGTATGATTCTGATGTGACGATAAATGCTTCCAACTTTGCTTCATCATGGTTAAGGGATTTGTGGAAAGTGGGTTTCACACAAGGGGTTGTCGGTGATTGGTTTGAGGCAAACCTTTAGAAGGAAATAGAAAATAGAACACAAAATATTTTCTAGTATGACACTTGTTATAGTAAACAAAGATTAAAATATGTATAAGTGGCTTAAGGTTCTGATGCACATCCCTCAAACAAGTACATCAATGCTAAAGTTTCACGATTCCCTTTGTGAAAGTGCAAAAGAGATAAAATTATGGAGAAAATTGTATTTTGCAGTTGTGTGTTCTACATGGATAATGCACAATGGGGAAATCTTCATTGGAAAAGAGGTGAGCTATAATCATGTTAAAGATTTGATGCAAATTAGATTTTGATCTTGGGGTACTCTTCTAAGATAGGAACAAAATCAATGGTTTTGCACTATGGTGCGTTGACCATTGGTCTTGTATTATTGATTTAAGTATTGGATTTATACTCTTGTGGTACTTTAATACAAAATTTGCTTATAAAAAAAGAAGAAAGTTAGAGGGGGAAATAATAGAAAATGAAATGCTAAATAAAAAATGGAAGGAAAGAAAGCTAACAAAATTATCATCTTATTAGATTTTATGAAAGTGAAAGGGAAGATAATAAATATTATAAGTATTATTTTATGAGGAAAAAAAATAAGAATAGACAGTGTAATAATTTTTTTACATTATTATTGTATTATTCACCATTCACCATTCATTTTCAATCATTATTGACTCTTAAATAAAAGTAATACAAATGAATAGAGGATGATACACTAATTGTGTATAAATCTTTACACTGTGAATATATAGATATTACACTCTTATTTTATAATTTTATATTTTCTTTTTATGGGGCCTAATGTAAATATTTTCTTGTAGGATCATGACTCTAACAAGTATTAGAAAGATGCAATTACCATAAGAGATTCAAATTGAGGATGATATTATCAATTTAGTTGTTTTCATGTCATTGTCTCTCCTTTTATTTAATAGCATGTAAAAATTGTAGACATCTTGTGGCTTAAAAATGTATATAAAAGGCAGTTGGACCAGACTGCGACCGGAGAGCATCAAAGACATCATGTCTTGAACCAAAACCTTAAAGCATTAGTTTCATGGGTCTTTCCTTCTTATAAACTCTTTCACTCCTCCTCGCATATCCAATGTGAGACTTCACACTTGAATAAACCCAACAATCTCCCCCTTAAGTGTGGGTACCACACACTTTCCAGTCCGCCCCCTTGAGTCCACCATGTCCCAGCCGAACCATCGGCTCTGGTACCACTTGTTGGACCAGACTGCGACCGGGGAGCCTCCAACCATCAGGGAGTTCCATTGTTATATGGGTATGGGAAGAGTGAAGAGTCACAAGTGAGACACCACGTCTTGAACCAAAACCTTAAGGCATTAGTCTCATGGGTCTTTCCTTCTTATAAACTCTTTCACTCCTCCCCGAATATCCAATGTGAGACTTCACACTTGAATAAACCCAACAAAGATATTGACAAGTATAAATGTATACATTTTAATTGTTTTTTATTTACTTAAAGTTCTTCATCTTTCCTTTAGTTTTCTTATTGGCGTTAGATAATTTTAAAGTTTTTAAAACTTATTCTACATCTTAACCATTAATTCTAGAGAATTCTAATGATTTAGATATACTTACTAATTCAAATTATTGAATTTTCCTAGAATTAATAGTTAGGATGTGAAGTAAGTTTAAAAAACCACTATTGGAGTAAGTGGATTCCTCCTATATTTTATATTGTTTATGGTGAAACTTGATTTTCAGAAAGCTAGTTTAATTTTAAGATTATTCATGGAACATCAACCGAAAACATCCTTAATAAAAAAGCAACAAAATATTTTATCTCGTAATGTTTACTTTTAATTATTGAAGATATTCTCATTGCCATGGAGAATAGAAATTGCATCTGATAATTTATTTGTTTATGGTTAAGTTATATTGCCGCACTTATATATGTATGCAATATTGCAATCACTTGTGGAAAGGAATGTTGTGGGATTCCTAACAAGTGGTATATATCAGAATTTTGGTCTAAGTAGTAGGCTAGTAGCTTCGCAAAAAATTGCTGATCAAGTCATTACAATAAGGGCAAAATCTTCTGGCGTGGAAGTTCCTACAGCATGTTCCATATAATAAAAAGGTTGCAAAGCTGGAGTTTGACCGTCCACTATCGAGGAGTCTTATTATTTTTATCAGAGTATGAAAATCGTGATGAACCACAAGTGAAATAATATCTCGAATTAAAACATTGACACAATAATTTTATGCCTTTTCAACTTATAACATTTTACACTTATTCATTCACATTTAATATAAGACTTAATACTTAAATAAATATACTGAACAAACTGATTGTTTAATTATAAGATTTAGTTAATATTTGAATTGAAAAAGTATTATCTTATCTAAAATTTAGTTTTATTTTATTTGAATTTATCTACAATTTATATTTATTTATTTGTTATTAAACTTAAGTCATCATCTATAATAACTTTTGTATATGTAATAAATTATTTAAATTGAATCATATTTATGGTTGAATATATAATATTAATCATCCTAAACTTCTATACATAGTAAGTGGTATCTGATGGTGATATTTTAGGTAGAGAAGATGATTATGTGAAATTGTTTTTGAGGTTGACTCATTTTGCCTAATTTTAAATTGTTACTTATAATTTCCTATTTTATTAGGACATCGTATTCCTTGGATTTTTCATACTCTTATCACTCATTTGGTGGACATATTAAGGAAATTAGGATAGGACTGCTCATCATATCCAGCTTTAATCCATAGTTCGTGAACTAAAGGGGTAAAATAAGTAAATCATATAAATCAAAATTTATTTTAAAAATAAATAATGTTTTCCTTAACACTAACTAAGGGTTGAGGACAAATAACTGAAAAATAAAATAAATATTACATTTTTTAAATTTAAGTATTTTACTATAAATAGAAGTAATAACTTTACATTTTTAATATTTTATTTCTTTTTTGAACTCATTATCTCCGACCCCCTTTATTGTAAGAATGAGGTTGCAACTAAGAAGGGGTGAATGAGTTGACTTAAAAAATATGGTCAGTTTTTCTGCAAAATCAAGAGTTAACGTGCAGCAGAAAATATATGCAGAAAAATAATTAAGATAAAATAAAAGAGATAAGGGAGAAGAGAATACACAATGATTTTTATACTGGTTCACCTTCTAGTCCACCGAATTCTACGTCAAGTACTCTTGCAGCACAAGAGATTTCTTCACTAAGAATTATGAGTTGTAATTACAATATCTCACCCCGAGAATTCTTTGTACCTTACACACTTCCTAATCCTTATTCACTTTTGGAAAACATCTTTCCAAGTGATTCTAATCCCCTTTCTTTTCACACCTCGTGAAAGAAAGTATTCTGCAACAATATTGAAGAATGTACAACAATGGCAGATTGCCTTTACAAGTATGAAAATAGTATAACTTGCAATCCAATCAACTCTTTATGTATACCAAGTAATAATGTCTTTGGAAAACTTTGAAACACTTCTAAGCAACTTCAGAAAAACAACTTTGAAAGTTAAGGACTAGTTGCAAAAAGTGTAGAGAAATAACTTCATAATAAGTTTAAAAGCTTTTGGAAATTGTATAAGAGTTGTATGTGTTGTGAGAGTTAGAGTCATTATATAGACTTTCCAAACACACATGGTGTCTTTCTGAAAGTGTAGGAGTTGTTTGAAGTGAGAGATTTCGTTTGGAGTGAGAACATTTCATTTTGAAATCTAAAATCTGATGCAATAGCTCTCAATAATCGATTATTGACAGTGGGTAATCAGTTACTCAACTTTTCAAAACTGGTAATCTGTTACTCAAAAACAATAATGGATTACTCTGAACAGTTTTAAGTTGAATAACTTTTTTCTCACACACGTAACCTGTTACTTAGATGAAGTAACCTGTTACACACTATTTTTGAAAATTGTTTTAAGTATTTTAAAGTGTTTCAACTTTCTTTAAAAATAGTTTGAGCATTACTACTTTGTATATTTAAGAGTTTTAGGATAGAAGTACCTATAGAGACTTAATCTAATTATCTTGAAGCTTTAATCTTCTTTGTCTTCATAAGTATTCTCTCTTTTCTTCCTTTTGGTGATGTTGGTATCTTCATTAAAACCATGTCAAGGTCAGGAGCAAAGATCTTCTTCACAATCTCCCCCTTCTTGATGATGACAAACCAAATACTTCTTGACAGTGTAGTTTTCTGAATTTTCTGAGAGTAGCATACTTTGTGATATATCTTGACTTGTCTTGAGTATGCTCCCCCTATCTTGTATGCTACCCCTTTCATTTGGAGTTAAGTGCCTGGAATAAAGTTTGACAGAAAATACACTATCCCAACTTTTCTCCCCCTTTTGACTTCATCAAAAAATAGAAAAGCCAAGAGTCCAGCACAAGATATATATCATATATAGCATACATGGTGTATAGCACAATAGATATAAAAATTAATGTAGTCATATCATAATAGTATAATATCAGAGCATAAAATCAAATATTGTTCAAACATAAAAACATAGCATAGCATAGTAGTAGATGTTCAAAGCATACAAATATTACATACATAAAAATAGATGTTCGGAAATATGCACCAATACAAATATAAAGAGTTGGGGTTTTTTGTTTCAAGCCACTAATCACAAAAATGATTGATTAGAAGTGTTTCGAATCCAAAATGTGATAGGAATAAATACAAAAATCACCCAAAATGATTTAGAAATGAAGATTTTAGAGTGAGAGAGGGGTATGCACGAGTGAGAGAGTAGGAGGAAGAAGATGAAGTCTAGAAAAAATGCAGAAAAACCTACTTATACGCACAGAGTAATCGATTACGCTACTTTGAGTAATCGGTTACTCAAATTGAAATTTTAAGAATTTTTCAGACAGCAACTCAGAGTAATCGGTTACTGACCCAAAAAAATTTATTTTAAGCATACTCATGCACCGAAAATGATTTTTTACCCAAAAATTGAAGTTTTTGAACATAAATAAATATATTTAAGATCAAGTAGGCATGAGATAAACATAATGAAGCAAAAGCAAACATATAATCATATAAGCATGTTAAGACAAGTAAGCTTAATCAAGAATGCCTAATTCAAGTCTAATTTTGTAAAAATGTTCTTTTGCCAAGGGCTTAGTGAAAATATCTGCCAGTTGGTTATGAGTATCAACAAATTCTACGGATACATCTTTCTTTTGAACATGGTCCCTTAGGAAGTGATGCCTTATATCTATGTGTTTGGTTCTAGAATGCATAATAGGATTCTTTGTGAGGTTTATAGCACGAGTATTATCACATTTCAGTGGAGTGCAGCCTAAGTATAAGCTATAATCTCGTAATTGTTGCTTAAGCCACAACACTTGGGTACAACAACTACCTGCTGCTATATATTCAACCTTAGCAGTGCTTAGTGCAACACATGCTTATTTCTTGTAAGACCAAGAGACTAAATCATTGCCTAAAATGTGACAAGTACCACTTGTACTTTTCCTTTCAGATTTACATCCAGCAAAATCTGAATCCGAATATCCAACCACTTCACATATACTTCCTTTTGGATACCACAGTCCAACTTCAGTTGTACCTTTAAGATATTTCATAATTCTCTTAACAACAACTAAGTGTGATTCTTTTGATTTAGATTGATAGCATGCACACAGATATACACTAAACATGATATCATGTCTACTGTCAGTCAAATATGAAAGAGATCCGATCATACCTCGATACTTTGATATTTCAATACATTTTCCACTTTCATCGGTATCAATGTATGTGTTAGATCCCATATGAGTAGCTATTGACTTGCAAACATCCATATCAAATCTTTTCAGCAAATTCCTGCAATACTTGGATTGACTTACAAAAATGTCATTATCAAGTTGTTTGATTTTAGTCCAAGGAAGTAATTCAACTTTCCTATCATGGACATTTAAATTCTACTTGCATCATTTTGCCAAAGTCACTATACAAACTTTCATTAGTATAACCAAAAATAATATCATCTACATAAATTTGAACTAGTAAAGTATAATGATTTATTTTCTTTATAAATAGAGTAGTGTTGACTATCCCTTTGGTAAAACCTTTTTCTATCAAAAAATTTGTTAGACGATCGTACCACGCTCGTGGAGCTTGCTTTAGACCATAGAGGGCTTTCTTTAACTTGTAGACATGAGAAGGATGTTTGTAATCTTCAAAACCAGGAGGTTGTTCTACAAACACTTCTTCTTGAATGTAGCCGTTGAGAAAAGTGCTCTTCATCTATTTGATATAACTGAAAATTAAGAGAACAAGCATATGCAAGTAATAGCCTAATAGCTTCAAGTCTAGCAACCGGAGCGAAGGTTTCATCAAAGTCTATACATTCTTCCTGATTGTATCCTTAGGCTACTAGTCTAGCTTTATTTCTAACAATAACACCATTTTCATCAGCTTTATTTCTAACGATAACACCATTTTCATTAGATTTATTTCTAAAGACCCAACGAGTTCCAAATGACATGCCTATTTTTCGGTCTAGAAACAAGTTCTCAAACTTCATTCCTCTCAAACTGGTTTAATTCTTCTTGAATAGCAAGAATCCAATGTTCATCCTCGATTATATCATCAATCTTGAAGGGTTCTATCTGAGAGACGAAGGCCATGTTTAGACAAGCATCAAGCATTCTACGAGTAGTTATACCTTTACTTATATCACTGATGATGTTGTCAATAAGATGAATTCTTCTTGAATAGCAAGAATCCAATGTTCATCATCGATTGCATCATCAATCTTGAAGGGTTCTATCTGAGAGACGAAGGTCATGTTTAGACAAGCATCAAGCATTCTACGAGTAGTTATACCTTTACTTATATCACTGATGGTGTTGTCAATAAGATGATTTCGATGAGTTCTCCATTCTTTTGGTAGATATGAGTGAATATGCTCTTCTTGAGAAAATATATTATCATCCATTCTCAATTCCTCAGGTTCAGTTGTAATATTAACAATAGAATTTTCTTTAGCAGAGGAACTTGGCAAGTCGTCTTCATCACAAGATATCACATCTTTTAATACAGGATTGGTTTCCTCAAAAGATACATGAACGGATTCTTCCATGGCTATAATTATTTTATTAAAGACTCTATAAGCTTTACTCGTGACAGAATAGCCAAGGAAAATTCCTTCATCATCTTTCATTAGCTTTTGCATCAAACTTGCCCAAGCTACCCTTACCATTGTTCAGAACAAAACATTTAAAACCAAAAACATGCATATGAGAAATGTTTGGTTTTCTACATTTGAAAAGTTCATAGGGGGTTTTCTTAAGAATAGGTCTTATAAGAACTTGATTCGAAATATAACACGCAGTGCTAACTGCATCAGCCCAGAAATATTTTGGGAGGTTAGTTTCATTTAACATTGTTCGAGCCAGTTCTTCTCCGATTCTTTCTCTCTACAACACCATTTTGTTGAGGTGTTCTAGAAGTATAAAAATTGTGGTTGATCCCAAGATCATCACAGAATTCTTCAAACGAAGAGTTTTGAAATTCTCCCCCATGATCACTTTGTTAAGCAACGATTTTTAGAGATTTTTCATTCTGAACTCTTTTAGCATAAATAATAAAGGTTTTGAATGCCTCATTCTTATGAACTAAGAATAGAGTCCAAGTATATCTAGAAAAATCGTCCACTATAACAAGAGCATAATAATTACCACCAAAATTTTTTGTCATTGAGGGACCAAATAAATCCATATGAAGTAATT
>NC_032012.1:18513376-18514403 GCF_001865875.1 Lupinus angustifolius
ATGTGAATATGAGCAATTCTTCTATGCCAAAGCCATGCATCATGATTATCATTAGCTACTAAACATGTTATAGGTAAAGCAGAATTCATGTCAATCATATATATATTATTTATTCTCTTACCATTAAGTTTAGAATTATTAGAATCCTTACTTTCAATGATGCACTTATCTGGGTAGAACGCCACATGAAATCCTTTGTCGCACAATTGACTTATGCTTAGAAGGTTGTGCTTGAGTCCTTCAATATATGGTACACCTTCTATAGTTGTTGAGGGTGGCTTTCCAATTCTACAAACTCCAAGAATTTTTCCCTTGTTCTTATCACCATGTGTGACATATCCTTTGTCCCTTGAAGTCAGGATAGAGAATTTACCTTTATCGTCCGTCATGTGTTTTGAGCAGCCGCTATCCAAGTACCATAAATTGCAGGCGGCTCTCAAATTTTCCTGCAAAACAAATTAAAAGGATTTTATAGGTATCCAATGTGATTTGGGTCCTGCGGGGTTAGCACCTTTTTCTATCCATTTGTATTG
Organism: Lupinus angustifolius; assembly: GCF_001865875.1. Classification (NCBI taxonomy): domain Eukaryota; kingdom Viridiplantae; phylum Streptophyta; class Magnoliopsida; order Fabales; family Fabaceae; genus Lupinus; species Lupinus angustifolius. The sequence goes on from NC_032012.1 coordinate 18,513,910, forward strand.
GCCAGATGACACACCATATTTTCTAATATGATAAGTGTTAGGTGTGTGACCAACTTTATCATAGTAAGAATAAGTGGGTAGATGTTTATGTGTCCAATATTTTATTTTAAAAATAGGATTAATATGGACAATTTTAAAAATAGGATTAATATCGCCCGTCATATGTTTTTTCCTAAGACATTCTCATTTTTAGCCACATGACTATTTGCATAGCCAAGACCTCTACGGTTTATTGAATGTCTTTGGACTTTTATGATCTTGTCTAAATTGTGACTGCTCTTGTTGAGTTTATTAAGTTCAAGACTTAATGTTGAAACTTTAGTTTTAAGAGAAGAACATTTTTGTCATGAGGAAGAAGTGGGTTTTTTAATATCATTTTTCTTATGGCTTTCCAAAATAAAAATTTCATTTTTCTGTTTTAGAAAAAGTTTGGAAAGCTTAACATATTCTTGATGTAAATCATTGAAAGCATTCTGTAACTCATAATATGAAAA
>NC_032012.1:18514503-18515448 GCF_001865875.1 Lupinus angustifolius
TGTAACTCATAATATGAAAAAGTGTCATTTGGTTCAGAGTTACTAACCTCATATTCGTCATTTGAATTGTGTGAAGCCATCAATGAAATATGTGATTGCTCCATAATTCTGAGTTCTGCATTTGAACCATCATCTTTATCTTCTAATATAACATTTGTTCTTCTACGCTTCTTGTCCTTCTTTCTTTTGAAAGTATGATGCTTTTGTAGGGCTGGACAAGCACATTTTAGATGATCTGGTTTTCTGCATATTGAGCATGTAGATATTTGCTTTGATGTTAATGCTTCATTATTTGTTGTAGACCTTTGTACTTCCTTGGCTCCATGTATCCTTTCTAGAGTGTCCCAAATTTCTGTCGATGTCTTGCAACTTGGTGCTCTAAGGAATTCTTTTTCTTCTAGAGCCGACACAAGAATGTTTTTGGCTTTAAGGTCATATTGCACTTTCTTTTTGTCTTCATCGTTCCATGAATATTTTGGCTTTATTTCCCTTGTACTGTTGACAACAGTAAAGAGTATATATGGTCATTCTTCAATGGCATTCCATATGTCTAAGTCTTTTCAAGAAAGATCCTCATTCTAATTTTCCAGAAATCATAGCACTCTCCAACAAAGCTTAGAGGACGGTTGATGTTGGAACCTTCTCCCAGGAATGATCTTGAGGCCATCTTGATATAGGATCAGACTTGATAATATCTTACCCAAATATAGCTCTGGTGCCAATTGTAAGAACGAGGTTGCAACTAAGAGGGGGGGGGGATTAGTTGACTTAAAAATTATGGCCACTTTTTCTGCAAAATCAAGAGTTAATGTGCATCAGATAATATTGCAGAAAATAAACAAGAATAAAAAATCAAGAGGTAAGGGAGAAGAGAGTACACAAGGATTTTATACTATTTCACCTTCTTGTCCACCGAAGGCTACGTCCAGTACTCTTGCAGCACAA
>NC_032012.1:18515548-18520468 GCF_001865875.1 Lupinus angustifolius
GGTATATATGGTCCTTCTTCAATGGCATTCCATATGTCCAAGTCTTGAGATTCAATAAAGATCCTCATTCTAATTTTCCAGAAATCATAGCACTCTCCAACAAAGCTTGGAGGGCGGTTGATGTTGGAACCTTCTCCTAGGAATGATCTTGAGGCCATCTTGATATAGGATCAGACTTGATAATATCTTACCCAAATATAGCTCTGGTGCCAATTGTAAGAACGAGGTTGCAACTAAGAGGGGGGTGAAGTAGTTGACTTAAAAATTATAGCCACTATTTCTGCAAAATCAAGAGTTAACGTGCAGCGGAAAATATATGCAGAAAAATAATCAAGATAAAATGAAAGAGATAAGGGAGAAGGGAATACACAGTGATTTTTATACTGGTTTACCTTCTAGTCGACCGAAGGCTACGTCTAGTACTCTTGCAGCACAAGAGATTTCTTCACTAAGAATTATGAGTTGTAATTACAATATCTCACCCCGAGATTTCTATGTACCTTACACACTTCCTAGTCTTTATTCACTCTTGGAAAACACATTTCCAAATGATTCTAATCCCATTTCTTTTCACACTCCGTGAACGAAAGCATTCTGCAACAACAATATTGAAGAATGTACAAAAATGACAGATTGTCTTTACAAGTATGAAAGTAGAATAACTTGCAATCCAATCAACTCTTTATGTATACCAAGTAATAATGCTCTTTGGAAAACAACTTTGAAAGTTAAGGACTAGTTGCAAAAAGTATAGAGAAATAACTTCAGAATAAGTTTAAAAGCTTTTGGAAATTGTATAAGAGTTGTGTGTTATTGTATGTATGTGTTGTGAGAGTTAGAGTCTTTATATAGACTTTCCAAACACCCATGATGCCTTTCTGAAAGTGTAAGAGTTGTTTGAATTGAAGAAATTTCGTTTGGAGTGAGAACATTTCATTTTGAAATTTGAAATCTGATGTAACATCTTTCAGTAATCGATTACCGACAGTGGGTAATCGATTACCAAAACTCTCTCCGTCCACTGTTCATTTAAAATTAAATTAGAGTAATCAATTACAACAATCTGGGTAATCGGTTACTCAACTTTTGAAAACTGGTAATTATTTACTCAAAGACAATAATGGATTACTCTGAACAGTTTTAAGTTGAATGACTCTTTTCTCACACACGTAACCTGTTACTTAGATGAAGTAACTCGTTACACACTATTTTTGAAAGTTGTTTTAAGTATTTAAAAGTATTTCAATTTCTTTAAAAATAGTTTGAGCATTACTACTTTGTAGATTTAAGATTTTTAGGATACAAGTACCTATAGAGAATTAATCTAATTATCTTGAATTTTTAATCTTCTTTGTTTTTATAAGTATTCTTCCTTTTCTTCTTTTTGGTGATGTTGGTGTCTTCATCAAAACCGTGTCACGGTCAGGAGCAGAGATCTTCTTCACATTTATAAATGATGCTAAGAAAAGTGTATATAATTAAATATAGACTATAAATAACATACAATCTTATCTAAACAATGATATACTTAATAATAATTAAGATAATATCACATTATTCAACCTCCGATTCATTAAATTCATATACTCTACTATATAAAAAGATGAGTCTCTAATTATATGTAGCTTGAATATTATATGAATCTAAGGTAAATTTATTACTTAATTATAATTGTCTCAACAATTCATCATATTTAATGGTCTAATTTATTACACATTAACCCAAACTTAAGTTAAAAAGGTCACCCAAAAAAGATATATATTAGATAAGTGTACCAAAATATACTAGCTTATATATCCTTGTCGGCCAAGGCATCAAGAGAGGTAAGCTTGAGTAAAAAAATAAATGGGTCGCTCTTTAGTTTATTAAATATACTATTTTAGTTAGTAATACACTTCTCAGTAATAAACTTATTCTTTATTTTTTGTTTGTTTTAACTAATGCTCTAGGCATTGCAAAATTAATAAAACTTTTGTAGGGATATTGCCTTAAGGGAACAATATATATTGTTTTTTTCTTAGAGAATGTAGTAATTCTCCCAGGATTATGAATATCATTAATGAGAAAATTTTGTGTAGAAACATATCCAACACGTCATATATGGAGTCAAATATATTTATATTTTTGTACCATTATTAATGAATAAATTTCAATCAAAATTAAACTTTCAAATATGTTATCAAGAATTTATTAGTTATCTTTACCTATTTACACATAAGTTTTTCTCATATTTAATACACAAATAATTATATGTGTGTTCCACTTGCATGTAGACAAGGCCACTCCATTATTGGGATGTAAAATTGAAGGCGTGTATGGGTTATGTAAGTGTTAGGTAATCCATCATGGAGACTATTTTGTTTCTATTCAAGTTGTCTCTTTTCCATCACCCATATCCATCCTCTTAAGGTTTTCCACAAAACCCCATCTCCTAGAAGTTGTAAAATCAATTCACACATTAAGCTATGTTCCCCTGGACGAAGATAATATGTTTCGAACGGTGTCATATTCTCTATTCTGAGCCAACCAAAATATTATTTTTTGTTTTTAAACAAAAAAAATTCATATATATGACAATATATCATTAGCCCGAGACAAAGAATGAGACATTATTGGAACTGGTGATTCATCTCCCATTGGAGTCTCCAAAAGAAGACTTGATTGTACAAAATCACCATCGATCAAGTTCATTTGGTGGGCTATTTGGGAAGCAAGAGTAGCATTTCATGTGTGGAATGATTTGTTTAATTTGTATTTGCATGCATGTTCTTTAGTTATTTTTCTAGGGTTTAGTTAAAGGTGAAATGGTAGCATATGAAATCCTAAGTTATTGATAGGATCTAGTGAGAATGTGAGAGAAGGAAGTGTTTTGGTCCATGGAAAATACAATCACTTAGGGTCGTTGCTAATGTCTAGTTCCTTTATGAGAATATTGCCACCATTTTTTGGCTATTTTTCAACCCTACCTTAGTACACAAAGAGCAAAAGCCACGAGAACAAGACAAGGAAGAAAGTAGTGACGAGAAGAACAAAAATGAGGTTTGCAACTTATAAAAACGTTTTTTTCTTATCTATATAAAGATGAATTAATTATTCACTCACTTGAAATTATAAAAATGTAACACTTCAGTCCATTCATTAGTTTTTTAATTTATCTCTCTTAGTTTTTAGTTTAGCACATGATTGGACTCTTAGTTCCTCTGAAAATTATTATTGACTAGTTGATTAATAAAAATGTTAATAAGGACTTTACATATATGATTTTGAAATTACAGCCTTATATTAGTTTAGGTTTATAAGGAACAAAGGTGTCTCTCATTTGATTTAGGTTCCGGTTTCAATCTTCACTCAAAAGAAAAAGAAGATAAACAAGAAGAAAAAGAGAGGTTCATAATTTCTTTTCTTGTAATGTCTAAAAAATAGTGAATAACGAGGAAAATGATAGTTGAATATAATTAAATAATTAATCAGAATAAACTTTTAGAAATAGACGTTTTAAGAGTAAGATTTAAGATTGAAAAGGAAAATGAAAGGAAGGCTTGGGATAGATCTCTCACTTGTTTGATAGTTGTAGAATATGAGAAGAAGGATTGAGGTATTCATAGTAGGTCCTCCAAAATCATCTATATATTAAATTTAAGACTTCCCCTAAAATGGAGGGTTTTATGATAAAAATGGAAATAATGCATCAAAATTACAGCTTTAAAACTTTTAATATTCGAATACAATATTTTTCGATGGGAGATTTTTATATCAGATTTTTTAATAAGTGTATTTAGAGCACTCATCATTAGCATTTCTCCATACGTATAATTTATAAACCACATGCCTAACATGCATAAATAGCAATTGATCGAGTGTTGTTAATAATGAGTGTTAGAAGAGCACTTCTAAGTTTTAACTCTACGAAAAATAATAAAAGAATGTTTAGATTAAAGTTAAGCTCACTGATACTTGAAGTATTAAATTTACTATTTTCAAGAGAAAACTTCTTTTTTACTATTTAACCATTGTCCTTAATACATCAAGGAATGAAGTATCTCCTTATATAAGGAGATAAATTATCTCCTCCTGCCAGTGAAATCATGACATGTGTCATGTTTCACTATTTTCTATAAAAATATTTAAAAAAATAAACAAAGTAACACACATTCACATTTTTATTGGTTAGAAGAGATTAATTATCTCATTATACAAGGAGATACATTATTCTCATACATTAATTAATATTCCTCATACCAATAAGTCATGTTGAATTGTTTTGTTTTAACATAGAAAATTTATAAAAAGATTGAGAGATTGATCTAGTCAGAAGAAGAATCTCCAAGGTACATTTTGGCTAGAGAAAAAGACAACGAAACTTCAACCAATATTACCAAGTATTAGGTTAATCTTTACCCTTAAGGTTGACCATGATAATTTAACTTTAACATATATCAGAAACTAAGTTCAAATTGCATTCAATGAGTTGCATGATGAATACGTTAAATTGTCTAAAATATTTCTAAAACAGAAATCTGAATTAAATACATTTAGAAATAAACCTTCATCATCCTCATGCCAAAATTGCATCACCCTTGAGACTAAAGTTTCAACATTGAGTCTTGAACTCAATAAACTCAACAAGAGTGGAAAGAGTTTAGAAAAGATCATAAATGATCAAAGACACTTATCAGACCGTAGAGGTCTAGGCTATTCTAATAGCCATGGTTTTAAGAAACCAAGTGGCAAAATCTTCCAAAAGGAAAGTATCCACACTCATGAAAAATCTAGGATACATGTTCATCAACCCATATGTACATATTGTAAAATGTTTGGGCATACACCAAATGCTTGTCAAATTAGAAAATATGGTGTACCCCTAGGAAAATATAAATGAGTTGAAAAAGGCACTAACCCCTTAGGATCCAAGGAATATTG
>NC_032012.1:18520568-18523321 GCF_001865875.1 Lupinus angustifolius
ATCCTGTTATAAAGGATGTAGTATCTTGTGATGATCATGACTTACCAAGTTCTCCTACCAAAGAAACTTCTGTTATTGACATTACAACCAATACTGAAGAATTGAGAATGAATGATGATCTATCCTCTCAAGAAGAGCATAACCACTCAGACTTGCCTAAAGAATGGAGGACCCATCGAAACCATCATATTGATAACATCATCAGCGATATGAGTAAAGGTATAACTACACGCAGAATGCTTGATGCATGTTTAAACATGGCTTTTGTTTCTCAAATTGAACCATCTAAGATTGATGATGCAATCGAAGATGAGCACTGGATTCTTGCTATCCAAGAAGAATTAAACCAGTTTGAAAAAAAATGAGGTATGAGAACTTGTTCCTAGACCTAAGAATAGGCATGTTATAGGAACCCGTTGGGTTTTTAGAAACAAATCTGATGAAAATGGTATTATTGTTAGAAACAAAGCTAGACTAGTAGCCCAAGGATACAATCAGGAAGAAGGTATTGATTTTGATGAAACATTTGCTCCTGTTGCTAAACTTGAAGCTATTAGGCTATTGCTTGCATATGCTTGTTTTCTTAATTTTCAGCTTTATCAAATGGACGTCAAGAGCGCATTTCTCAATGGCTATATTCAAGAAGAGGTATTTGTAGAGCAACCTCCTGGTTTTGAAGACTACAAACATCCCTCTCCTGTTTTCAAATTAAAGAAAGCTCTCTATGGCCTAAAGCAAGCGCCTCGCGCATGGTATTATCGTCTAACGAACTTTCTAACAGAAAAAGGTTTCACAAAAGGGAAGGTCGACACTACTCTATTTATTAAGAAAATTAATCATCATACTTTATTAGTTCAAATTTACGTTGATGATATTATTTTCGGTTCTACTAATGAAAATTTGTGTAGTGATTTTAGCAAAATGATGCAAGGGGAATTTGAAATGTCCATGATGGGTAAGTTGAACTATTTTCTTGGACTTCAAATAAAACAGCTTGATAATGGCATCTTTGTGAGTCAATCCAAATATTGCAAAGACTTGTTAAAAAGATTCGATATGGATGACTGCAAGCCGATAGCTACTCCCATGGGATCAGGAACATACATCGATGCAGATGAACCCGGTAAATGTATTGAAATATCTAAATATCGAGGTATGATCGGATCTCTCTTGTACTTAACTGCTAGTAGACCTGATATAATGTTCAGTGTATGTCTGTGTGCTCGCTATCAATCTAAACCTAAAGAATCACACCTAGTTGCTGTTAAGAGAATCTTGAAATATCTAAAAGGTATAACTGACGTTGGATTGTGGTACCCTAAAGGAAGTATATATGAACTGGTTGGATACTCGGATTCAGATTTTGATGGATGCAAATATGAGAGAAAAAGTACAAGTGGTACTTGTCATATTTTAGGCAATGCTTTAGTTTCTTGGTCTTGCAAGAAACAAGCATGTGTAGCTCTAAGCACTGCTGAGGCTGAATACATAGCAGCAGGTAGTTGTTGTGCCCAAGTGTTGTGGCTTAAGCAACAATTACGAGATTATGGCTTAGACTTAGGCTGCACTCCGCTGAAATGTGATAATACTAGTGCTATTAATCTCACAAAGAATCCGATTATGCATTCTAGAACCAAACATATAGATATAAGACATCACTTTCTAAGGGACCATGTTCAAAAGAAGGATGTATCTGTAGAATTTGTTGATACCCATAATCAACTAGCAGACATTTTCACTAAACCTTTGGCAAAAGAACCTTTTTATAAAATTAGACTTGAACTAGGCATTCTTGATGAAGCTTACTTGTCCTAAAAATGCTTTTATATGATTATGTGTATGCTTCACCATGTTATCTCATGCCTACTTGAACTTAATTATGTCCATTTATGTTTATATGCTTCTATTTTTGGGTTAAAATCTTTTTCAAAGCTCTAAAATTGCATAAAAATGATTTTTCTAGAGTAAGTAACCGATTACCCACTTTGAGTAACCGGTTACTCAAACCTGCTGTTTGTCAATTTTTAAAATTTTAAGTTAGAGTAACCGATTAATCAGAAGTGAGTAACCGATTACTCTAAGCAGGTATTTAAGGGAAAATTGCATTTTTCAGAACTTCACTTTTTATTATGTCTTATGTTTGAACATCTACTACTATATTATGCTATGTTCTTATATTTGAACAATACCTGTTTTTATGTTCTGATATTACGATATGCACTGTTATTATTGCTATATCAATTGTGCTTTATATCATGTATGCTGTATTGTGCTGGACTCTTGGCTTTTCTACTTTTTGATGAAGTCAAAAGGGGGAGAAAAATTGGGAAAATTGAGAGAATGTATTTTCTGTCAAATTTTATTTCAGGCACTTCACTCCAAATGAAAGGGGGAGCATACTCAAAGGCAACTCAAGATATATCATCAAGTATGTTACTCTCATAAAATTCAGAAAGCTACATTGTCAAGAAGATATTGGTTTGTCATCATCAAAAAGGGGGAGATTGTGAAGAAGATCTTGCTCCTGACCTTGGCACGGTTTTGATGAAGACACCAACATCACCAAAAAGAACAAAAGGAAGATGACTTATGAAGACAAATGAAGATAAAGCTTCAAGACATTAGATTAAGTCTTTGTAAGTACTTCTATCCTAAACTCTTAAGTATATACAAGTATAATTGCTCAAACTATTTTTTAGAAAATGCGAGACACTTTTAAAAGACTTCAAACATTTTTCAAAAATAGTGTGTAA